>NC_090899.1:13011330-13051262 GCF_040956055.1 Brachionichthys hirsutus
GCAAGATGAAGGAAAAATTAATCAATGCATTATTCATGGTAAAATCCATCGCAGTACAATAATAATGTGTTGCATTCAATAGATTACTTCCATTACTCATCCCCTGGTGTCTCTATTTTATTGTAAGGACAGAAAAGTTGGCCCCCGGCCGTTGTTCTACTACTCCAACTAAACACAGGTGAATATTGCAAGGCCAACTGAAAGTGGGCCAATACTCGACTGGTGGGGTGGGAAGGAGAAGAATAGCGCCCCTTATTCTGTCTAGGTTGCGTGCAGATTATTCCAAGATACTGTAGCTTAATTTAGTGCAAATTTGTAGTCAAACCAGATTAAAAAGCCTAAATTAGCCACTTTTGTTGTGTTACAAATTTGTAGCGGATGGTTGCCAAGTGAAACCAGATGTAAACAAACCCTGGTATCACACGAGAAAAAGTTTAGTTCTTTTCTTAGAATTAGAATGAGTGATTCTACTGCATGTCGCTCTACCAGCTGTAGGTATGTTGACATTCTTTTTTTTTATCCATACTAGAACAACAAGAAAGTTATTTCCAATTTAGTGCTCAGATTTGATCTTAATGTTTTCTAAGATTTGGGGCACACTTACCTTGATCTGCCAATGCCAATTACGAGAGTAACTATTAGATAATAGTGAGTATTTTACGTTACCCTATATGTCCATGGTACTTGACTGGTTTTCACGATACATCACCGAAACATCCAGGAGCAAGTCAAACCTCTGCAACGTGAGGAACTCTGAAACCTCTGTAGAACAGATTTAGAGCTTCTGACTCTTGTTTTAATGTTTTCTATTCATCTATTGCACTTGTGTAACAGGTTTAACCAAATAAGTTAAGTGTATTGATATTGCTTGACACTTGTTTCACTTTGCATGACTCCTGCAGAACTAACCACTCTGCAGACTGGGGGGTTAAAAAGGGGTCCCACATGGGACCAGATGGTTTCTCACCAATCCACGTAACGTTTATTAGTTTAAAGCTGTGCTGCGCAAGACTTGCGTGGAAAAATACACCTGGCTTTTCAATCTAAACCGAATGAAGGGGACTCAATGAGGAACGCCATCCTATAGTTGCTGCTGTACTATTTTAGCCAAATGATTTCTACTAACTGCTTCATGTACAAACAGAAAATGTTTCGGATAAACGTCAGAAGAAAAAATATGCATGTAACCAGAACTACAACGAACAGCTGCCTCATCCTGGAAACACTTCCTGAACAGCAATGCTAAATGACGTAATCCTGATAGTGGCACGGTCAAGCACAAGAAATAAGGGTCTGATGCATTGATGATCCTGGATCTACAGCGTCTCGTCAGCTCTTGCCACTGTCCCATTTCTATTTAAAGCTGACTCGTGTAAAGACGTCAAGAAGAAAAAACAACCCACCTCTTGCAGCATTGCGTAGCAATACTGTATTCTTGTATTTCTGTTCAGTATTGACTTGTCATATAATACATGATGATTGACTTTTTTTTTGCAGTGGCTTCAACCAATGTATGGTGCATGCGGATAAGCAGTCAGGCAACAAACCAGCATCGCGATCGGCCTGCTGAGTCCGACGTGCCTTGAAACCGCAGGACTCAAAGAGGCGAGCAGCCCCCTCTGTGGTCTCCTATCTCCCAACTGACTCATCGACACATCTGGGCCTAAGTATACGGGGCTCTCTTGCCCCAGGGGCACTTGGGAAAATGAGGGATAATTAGCGTTAGTTGACTTTAATGAATGGCTTAATGTTGTGTTTCATTTCTGATGAGACAAATATAAAGCTCAGCACTTATCAAAGGGAATTCCTGAAAGCCCGCCACTGGTGTGGGTATGTTTGTTTTTTGTAGTTGTTGTGTGCATTGGGGCGAGGCAGTGCGAGCTGAAGATAGCTGCAACATGTGAGGGAGTGACTTAAAATGTGACCGCAGATCCGAAGATGAGGAAACCTTTTGGGACGTACAGTAGCAAATCCATCATCCTAACTGGGGAAACACTGCGAATGTGAACCCTTTTATCTGTGCCCAAAGAGAGCATAGCCAAAGCGCTACACTTTCATTGCTTCTATATGGAGATGAGGCCTCTGTGAGGACTTTGATCTATCCCATAATTCCTACAAGCTGTGCTATTAAACAGGAAGTGTGTCAGAGCTGATAGCCATTCATCCTGGCTTCCAATCATCAATCATTTTGAACATGCACACAGGATCCAGCACAGTCATTTCTCGTATTGAATCTACGGCGTCAGTTTTCATATTTCACATGAGCTTGAGAGGAGCCTCTCATCTACTATTTAAATTCCTCTGCACTGATAATGATCGCCTGCTTCTACAGCTCAACAGATTTCATTATTTTGGTGCCGTAAAAAGGAAAACGCTGGAATGCATCTACTTCTAATCACGTTTGCCACATCTTTTGAGTAATAGCATGAAACACAGTCACTCCACTGGATCTTGCCAATCATCTTCTGTCTATGTAAACTTGCACCACCCCAGGATTAACTCTATACTTTTAAAAGCACTCCTCATGTTGATCCAGAGACAGGAAAAGCACATCCTGCAATGAGGGTGACCTCTTCACACCACCTTTAAACAAATATTTGTTGCCGTTTATTATTTATCTGAGAATGTGAATCTGCATTTTCATGAAACATAAAGTATCTACTGAGTGAAGTTCCCATGAGCCTCTAAGTCTTCACAAACCATTTATTTGCATTATCCACATGGCTCACTTTAAGGAGAAGAATAATATGGTTGTGTTAACACAGCCATGCGATAAGGTGAGCTGGGGGGGGGGGGTCTGCACTCGTGTGGGGCCATATGGTGGTGGATGAGGAGTTTGTGAATGCAATGAAGTACTGAGACTGTGTACTTTTAATAATCATATTCCAAACCTTTTTTTTGTCGTAATGTCAAAATTAAAACAACCTTTGTGAAACTATAGAAACCAAAATGAAAGCTAAGCTATCAAGTATTACACTCTACTATACCCTTTCATACATGAGCTATGCTGCTTCTCCATTTCTTGATTTTTTGTTTAATGGTTTCACATTACACTTCAGCATTTCGACTTATAATCCATCTGAAAATAACAATTATTTCATGAAATCCACCAGCAATATTGCTGTGCAAACAGACAGCCTGACAGGCATAGTGACTGTGAATAAGCGAGGGGGGGGGGGGGGAGACAGGGTGTCATAGCTAAATTAAGCTGGAACCATGTGTGATCCACACAGTCGCCACCACCGCTGTGCATGCATACAATGTGTTCTGCTACACGAGGGCGTTTGGCATGCGTGGTGATGTGCGTGCGAACATCACACTGTCCATTCTCCCATTCTACCTGGTCTGCATCCTCCTCGGCTCTGTGGAGCTGCGAGGGGACAAGGATCGCAGGATATAGGAGGAAATTGTCCGACATGATTCCCTCTTTATATTTCATTTCTTCGCAAGCCCTTTTATCCTTACTTATTTCTATCGGGAAACCCCAGGAGGAAATCCCTCACATGTTTGGCCATGGAGCACAACTGTCCCAAAGCAGGGCCAGACCCTAATGAGTGAGGAGCCAAGCTAAGTCAGACAGGCTTAGACACCACAACAAAGACAGGGGCCATCAGGATCATGCTGCAATCCCTGTGCAATGGCCAGTGATGAGGGAATGAAGTCTGACCGGCGCTTTTTGTTTTCTTTGATTGTTCAAACTAACTCTCAAAGGGCACGGTTGTTCATTCAGTCTCCTGCGATGATCCATCAGACTGCTCATATTTTTGATAAAAATAGTTCATTGGTTCACAGCAGAAGAAAGGGGGGGGGGGGCTGTGTTTGATGTTCGCTGAGCTTCTGTTGCACGCGGGAGAGAGGTAGAGCCAATTCAGAAAGGGCTTGATCCTCTCTAAGGCCTGTGCTGCATCAAACACTTGTCAAACTCTGGGCAGAAAGACAGCTGAGTGGCTCCAACAGATCTGATCACAGACGCTGGCCATGAGAGTCACCAGCACTCAGCTCCTCTAACCAGGCACGGCGTCAATAATCCACCTCCACGTCGCTAAAACACTAACAGAGGCCTTTGGGGTATATGTGACACATCGTCTTTGTGGGTTGCTGTTTTGTGTGTGTAATTACGGTGGAATTTCAATGGTCGTTTCATGGTCTCACCTCACCGAGGACCTGTTTGCGTACTCCAGAAGGAGTCTGCATCTGGCAGCGATGTGGCACGGAAGAAGAACCTAATCAAATCAAAGGATGTCCAAGCCTAAGAAATGTCTCGGGACCTGTCGGGTCTCGGTTCCTGAACCCACACCCAGGGGGAAGGAGCGTTTCCATTTGAAGAGACTGGATATGGTGCCTGCAATCGGTGGTGTCGTCGCACCAACCACTCAATCATGGCTTGAGACTTTCCTTGATGCTCTGTACTTGCAACGCTTTCCTTAGGAGTTGGTGCCATATCAATTTATAAGGTGATAATATGTCAGCGTTGTTTTAACAGTTCTGCGCCTCTTTAATTGTGCCACATTGAGTTGTTTCGAGTGTCTTAGCTGGTCTTGCTGGAATTCTGCAAAGTGAGAAAATGTGTGAAGGTTTGTGCGACTATTTGCTCATTTGCAATGAAATTGCTAACCTCTCACCTTAGTGTTTTTGTTTTTCACATTGATGGAAATGTAGTGCTCCATAATCCTTGGCAGGTTGGCTGTGGGCCCTACTTATCACTATAATGGCTATGCTTTTAGCCTGCATTGCCCTGTAGTCGTCACTGCTAGCTTGCACACACACACACACACACAACACCCAGCAAAAGGCCGGCAGGCCTATACTTGCTGCTTTGTTGTGTCTGCACGTCTGTACAGTGGGTCCACGCTCAGGGACTGGAGTGGACCTAAAGTCACACCAAGAGAGGAGACTCTTGCGGTTGAGCCAGTGCAACTGTGTACCAGATGTTTTCAGGCTCCCCCATGCGGTTCCTCGCCCTCCTTCTTTTCTCCTCCAGCCAGACCACTCGAGAGGTTTGAACCCGAGTACATGCTGTCTCGGGCAATGTGTTCCACGCAAACACGTCCTCCTCTCAGACACGCACGCTGTTCCACAGACAACACTGCGGCACGATACGTGATGCAGGGGAGAGAGAGAGGGTCAAACGCGAGACGGGCAAAGAAACTGGAAACCATGCAGGGTGAAAAAAAACAGATAGTGCGGCGACTTGTTCTTTCTGTGAGGTCTGTTTTACTGTTTACCGGTGTCTATTACATGTGTCTCACACACGCTCGCCTGGATATGGGCGCCGGTAAGCGTGTGTCTCTATATGGACCCTCAACTGCATGGTGTAGTGTGGATGTGGATAATAAAGAATGTGTGGCTCAGGTGGCCGGCAACAAGGCAGACAAAGACGCACAAACGAGCAGATCCCCACCAGTTAATTAAGGTTATCTAAATGTGAGGTGAGGAAGCCTGACATAGGAGCCGCTAATTATTGATACAGGCATTGGATGTTCTTTAAGTGAGAACAAACAGCATGCATTTCAGCATCGAGAACAATGTGCAGTCCTTCCCTCACACTGCACCCACCATTGTGAAGGAGCATCTAAAACTCCATACCACTGGAGCCCCCTCCAAATCCATTCGAATGAAACTTTTAAAGCACAGCGAGCAGATTTCATGACATGTTTTACAGATCGCCACCCCTGTAGCTGTCCCGTAAAATCGTCTCACACCCCACTGTATCGATTTCTATGAACTGCCCTCTAATATAAAATGAGGAACAATTCTCCAGATGGTGGTCAGAAGCAGACCGCCATCGTTTCACAAGAGAACATCCAAGTCTTGGGATATTTTCTTACAGCCCAAAAAGAGCTGTATGCACAAGTTAAGGTCTGCTTGGAAGATCCCATCGCAAGCTGTTCCCATCCATCCTTGTAACGACACATAGCGTGTCTCCAAAGGCGTAAAAAATCAGAGGGCGAAACAGCACAAACTCTCCATTCGCCAAAGGTGTGCTTTACAGCCCCGACCGTGTCCGTGTATATCAGCCCATATACTGCGCAGTGGGGGGAAATAGCTCCCGTTTGTGGACCATGAGAACATTTCACTTCTGTACATTATTGCCCCCTCCTCCTCCTCCTCCTCCTCCTCCTCCCCTCCAGTTTGCTGCCACTTTGTATGTTTGTGCTCGTCTGTTTTTGATGGAGCTGTTGATGTCAACCCATATGCTCCATTTCCTCTGCCAGATGACAGGAACGGAAGCTTGCAACCAACACAGTGCCTCCTCTTTAACAAACCCACACTGAACTATATCTACTGGGGGGGGGGGGTACACTGGGTTTCAAAAGTTGAAACAAATCATTTATCGCAGGTTTCGTAAAACAGGTTGTCGCCGTGGCTGAGTGCGAACATCGAGCTTCCGCCGATGCTCTGGCTGCGAGACAGACGTCTGTTCATCGCGGAGCAGAAATACATCCACATCAGCCTGCCTGGATTTATTGCGAGACGATTACTACCGTTGCACGCTTCACAATAAAGTAAGTCAAAGAAATAAGACTGCTGCTGCATCTAATACAAGAGTCTACAAAAGGCAGATCAGCAAAACCGCAACTCAACTCATCCAAAGAGTGTGTGTGTGTGGGGGGGGGGCACTCACACCCCTCCTCTTTCTTCCTGCTTGGTAAAGACCAGATGATAATAATGTGGAGTATGGAGCCCCAGTGGGCGATGCTGACCCCTCCTCTTCCACCAGTCCCACCCCCCCTCCTCATCTTTGAAAGGCCTCCACATGTTTATGGCTCATGCCTGTGGTATGACGATGGATGCTCCATATAAAAGCAGGAGGGACCATGGGGTGTTTCAAATATTGCTCTCTGAAGACAGTTGCTGACAAAATGACAGCAGTTATATTTATTTTTGGTCAGATAGCAGGGGTACTTAGTGGGAAGTTAGTCAGAAACCCCCACCCACCCAACCACCTCCTTCTCCTATCGTCATAGCCCCCCCTTGTAAAGGATGTACCTATAGGGCAGAGACATCCAACTGCCTCCTATGATAGAAAAAAAGAAGTAGGAAACAGGCAACAAAATAAACCAGAGGCTTGGCCTGAGTATATCACCATAAAACGAGTGCTGATTGCTGGTTCAGACGTGAGCCCCCGATAATCACTTTTATCCAGTTCGGAGAAGATATGAAACATCAGTGCAGAAATGAGAGGGGAAAAGGAAAAACAAATATGGGCTAGCTGAAACAGAACTTGTGCTAATTTGCGACTGTGACCGCAGGAGTTACCATAACCGCCGTTGGCATTGGGATGCTGGAGACCTGGCCAAGGCAATGACAGGTTGATGTCTCTTTCCTCTTCAACCATGCTCCTATTCACTCCAGCGCAATGCAATGCAAATATCACCTTGCGCACACTTCATAAAGAAGCAACCACCTAGGTTTTGGCAGCGTTTAATGAAGTAAATGAATGATGGAAGTGTGTGCAGCGGGAGATGGTGGTGGGCTGACCCTGTCGGACAAAAGCCCAGGCCCCGTGTCCAGACGGCAAAAGACGCCATGGCAGTTCTGAGGCCTTCTCACCAGCTTCTCTGTCAACCCCCATGGAGCAGCCTTATTAAATGAAGATTAAGCTGTGCCTCCCCACCGTCACAATAAGCTGCAGTGTAAGGCACACATAATCACTATGACAGGGTGGCTGCCAATTTGAGACCTCCTCCTGTCCTGGGAAAACGCTCCTCACTTCGCTCCTGCCGACGGGACGAGCTGATCCCAATTGTCGGTTATATTGCGTAAATCCTTCCGCTGTGGCATAAATCAGAGTGGGACATGTCCCTTCTTAAAGTCCTGACTTCCCATAGAGGACACCCAGGGAACGTAATAAGATCAGAACATGGAGGAAGAGAAGAGCAATGCTCTGTTTTCAAAATGCTTGAGGTCAACTTCACAATGGCAGCCCAAGCAGAGCTCAATTGCTATTTGGCTCGACCTGAAGATCTTCAGCAATGACGTGAAAATGTTCAATCAAATAGCCACAAGTTTAAAGGGAGCCTCCTTTGCCTTTCCATCAGGACAAAAACTGTCCTGGTGGAAGGACGGCTACGTCTGACAGAAGCACATCCAGAACTGTGTTTGGATGTCAGGTTTCCAAGCCAAACACAGGCCAGACTTAAATGCGATCCCGCTGAGTGCATAACTCAAATGCTCAGAAGTGAATGGTATCTTTCGCCAGAGTTTAAGCCCCCTTGGCTCGGCGAGTATAAACACCAAAATTGTGTGTCACTCCCTCCTCTTATGTGCACATGCAACTTCTTGCTTGTGCACAAAATCTGGCAAGAAATTGTTTGGTAGATCAGAGACGTGGAGCACAGCAGAAAAGGTGGTTCCGCTTCCTCCGGAGCAGATTTGAGGTAAACGCTGTTTCTAAATGCGTTGGTTTACAGGAGCACAGACTTCGGAGCAGATGGTTTGCAGGCATGAGGACCAGGAGGTCCACAGCAGAGCAGATTCACCACAGAACCAGGCTGGTCTCAGACAGACCTGGCATGAATCCCACCAGTCAACCAAATCCACATGGCTCTGGTTGATCCAGGGCAGACCTGGGTTCACTTTGGTCCTCGGCACGAGATTGCAAGCATTTGTGGGGTAAATTAAACAACTGCCCACCTATCTGTCATGTCCGCTGACCTTAAATACAGACAAAGTCCTTGCAGGGCTTACAGATGTCACACAGAGAAGTAATGGACTGGTATACTGATTTCGGGTGGGTTTATTCCCCTACACAACTGCCACAAAAAGTGGAACGAAACTTTTTTCACAAGGTTTCAAATTGATGGCAGAAGGAACAGATCTGAGCCATCATGGCTGTAATCACTCGTTTTCACAGATACAGACTAAACAAAAAAAAATTTGCGGTGTCTGGATCCAGGTACTCCAAAGAATGACGGGACCGAAGGAGGAGAGAGGGTTTCCTTGGTTACACATATGGGAGGTCAACACTCCCACAAAGGTCTGCAGCTTTAAGTACAAATACATAAACCGAAGGTAACAGGTCATGATTATATGTTCCTCTTTGTTCATTCCTCCTCGCTCAGCTGCTGAATGACTTGCTTCTTTTTCTTTCCTCAAGTCTTCATAGGCTCATAGAAACAGCCAGGGAAACATTTAAAACTGCATGTTTGTGACCTTTGAACTTTTGAAAACAGGTTTTGCAATCGTTGTGTAAACATGCAAAATACAATCCCTCCATAAATAACAGCATCACAGCCCCGCCTAACTTGCAAATGCAGAAAGCATGCAATGGCGAGAATAACGACAACAAAAATCAATAGCGGTTTGTGTGGCCTGATTTGTGACGCACGCGCTCTTCAGTTTACTAATGCTCCACCAACATCAATTTCCTGAACCTCCACTGTGATCGCGTTCAATTTGAAAGTTGCACCAGCAACTCCTGCCCTGGCTGTGTTCTGAGTCGCCTGTTTGCTGACATGTAAACAAGGCCCAAGAGTGTGAGTTTCATGAGCTTGAACATTTCAAGTTGTTTACTCAACAGCTAATGTCAGCGGCGTGGATCAAGCAACTGTTGTTCAAAGATCACAGCGGGGGGGGGGGGGCAAGAGAGGAGGAAAAGAAGGAGCCAA
This sequence comes from Brachionichthys hirsutus, assembly GCF_040956055.1. Taxonomy (NCBI): domain Eukaryota; kingdom Metazoa; phylum Chordata; class Actinopteri; order Lophiiformes; family Brachionichthyidae; genus Brachionichthys; species Brachionichthys hirsutus. The sequence continues at coordinate 13,020,942 of NC_090899.1, forward strand.
GCAATGGTGTCAGGCATCTGTTTGCAACCCAGTGAATCTGAAGACTGGTTGCTGGGAAATCTCTGCAGGGAATTCCTTAATGGCATCAATATGGAGCAGCCCGGCACTGTGCCGTTACCACAATCCTCACCCCCCCTTGCTCACAAGACAGAGAGGAAGGGATTCCAGTCTGTCCATACTGACAGTGCCGGAGCAGCTATTAATAAATTCTCTTTATTGTTTCGAGGCTGTCCAGAGCACCATCCGGAGGGCCGAAGAGCTTTTTACCCTCAAGGGGATAATGCTATACTGACTGAAGCACACACCAGCCAAGCTGCTCCAGCACAAATCTAATTCTAATTCTGTATTAGTAGAAAGAAAAAGGGAAAAATCCCAATCAATAATGTGCAGTTCTTTAATCTTAGCGCCATTCAAGCAAGCCAAACTATTTAATCACGGATTTAGATTGTTTAAGTGATTGTTTTTCCCCCTCGGCACCTTCCTGCATCTTCATACAAGCCGTTTTCTATTTGAACTGGAGAGCAGAAATGTTCCACAGGAAGTATTTCTTCATGAAATATGACGTTTATTCTGTTTTTAAAGTTTGCTTTACATTTGGATAGAAATAGCTCTTGTTATGCCATTCTGACACATATTCTGTCAGCTGTGTGCAGTCTTTCGCTGTCACTTCCATGTTTTGCTATCAGGACAGTACCCAATCTGTCAAAAAAAAAAGAAGATTCTCAACAAATGAATCCCAGCAATCTGAAAGATATACAACTTGTATTTACACAACTCGTCCTCTTGACATTATGCAGGCATTAATTGCTTGTGCATCTTTATCATGGGAATAGATCTTCGCCAACACAGAGAGAAAAGAAAACAGACCATTTGCATTGTCCTTGCGCTCATCGGCAAAGCTGGGAGATGGGGATCTGTCAATGACATCCAGTGTAATTTAAATACGTGGATATGTAGAAACGCAAGCCAGGATGAGCGGATTTCCATAAATAGCGCGCCATACTAACGTGCTGCTTCCTCAGTCTAATCCACAGCATCGTTATGGTCTGCAGTATAATTCTACGACTCTCCTGAACAATGACGTTAATTGTCTGGTGAGTGATCAATTATATATTCATGTTTTCTTCTGAGTATGAAGTCAATATATTGTGGTTGCAGCTTTGAGTGCATTGGAAAGCCATACGTGAAACGTGTTTAAATTTCAAATGTGCGAAGTACATCATGTTAGCACCAGGTTGGAGCCTTATCAAGAGCAAATACTTTCCTATTAGTACTTTTATCAGGTAGCCTGTCAGGTCACAGACAGGGCGAAGGGAATCCAGAAACATGATTCAGAACCAGGATTAACGTGCCGGAGAGGAGGAACAAGTCACTGACAAGAGGACTGAGCAGAATATAAGTGCAGTGGGGCTGATGAGGAGATGAGCAGCAGGTGTCCAAAGCAGCACAGATGATGTGGATGAGTTGATGACGGGTGTGGCAGGCCGTGTAGCGAGAGTAGAGCAGGAGGGTGGAGCTATGTGCAGCAGGAGCCCCTCCCCTCATTGGACTACGCTGTATTATCGCCCATTTTAATTGAATATTTTACAGTAAGTGGGCCAAACTTTGTCCACTTGTACTGGATCTCCTTACGTTCAACTTCAGATTCTTACATTTTTAAGGTGTGTTCATTTAAAGGTCACATGTTCTACCCTTTTTCCACAAGTTAACGCAGTTCCCAGACACTTGTATGAAATATCTGTGCCACACAAGTTAACGCAGTTCCCAGACACTTGTATGAAATATCTGTGCCAGTCTCTGGTCAAAACCCTAGCAAACAGATGCTGCAGGACAGCGTCCCTCTTTTCTGTCTCAAGCATTCATTGCGTGCACACAATGAATGTGCTTGCATGTGCACGTTCTAACAATGTGAAGTAACATGAACAAAGATTTCAGTAGGTGATTTACAGAACTACACAGGATTGACTGGATGGTTTATTTAGCTGTTTTTGGGTTGATAATATGACCCTAACCCTCCATAATCGTCATGTAGAAACCTGGGAAAAGTGAGTTTTTCATAATATGGGACCTTTAAAGTTAAGGGTATTGCATTTCACTGACAAAGGTGTATGTTTCACTCAAGGTCAAGCGGTTGGTAATTTACAAAACATGCCTAAGTCAGAAATGTACATTTATCAAACCGGCCTTTGCAGCACTTCACGAGCCCATAGAACCCTAAGATCCACACAAAGTGACACTTTTATGCACATCTGAGGCCACTGGTCCCCTGAGACATACCTCAGTCTGTACTAAAAGGCTTACAAAGGCTGAAACAATGGAAAACAGTAGCTTTAGGGTAGGTGGACATGGGGAGTCTGCTGTCAGTTCCTAAAGGTCTGAAGAAGAACGGACCTGCTATGTACACAATTTAGACCTCCTGACAATCCTCCATCAGTGGCTTCATGTTCGTGATAATTAATGGCAGTAGCCATCCTCACCATTGCCAAATTTTAATTAAAGAAGGTCATAAATTTCCTTGGAAAAGGTCAAGCAAGCACAGCAAAGTCTAAAAGCGATGTATGGGGGGGTTGGGGAGAATTTCCCGGACAAACGGGACAGGGCTTTAGGAACTAAATGTGCCATGGAATCACAGTTTCCAACCCGAGCGCAGCAACTGCCTTACTGGTGCTGAAATATGAGAGACTATCCGGGTTTATTTCAAGTTTATTTACTCTTTCACCACTTCAATAATGATCCTCCCATTCAACACGCCAGGCCAAAAATGGAGAAAAAATCCTCGAGGTTAGAAGTTTTTTCTCTCTTTCTGCTAAACAATGTTTTTCTTTTTTTGACAGCCTGAGTGATTATCTGCCACTGTAATTGCTTCCTTATTTGGTGAATTAAATATTTACACTTGGCCTATCCTAATCCAACCGTTTGGGAAAGATGTAAAAGTAGGCTACATTGAGGGAAAGATATTCATTTCAAAAACACTGCTAACTGGGGCCATCACCCCAAATGGTGTGTTTTGGGACCGTCTGAGAGAAATAGTTTACTTTTAGGGGAAAAAAATATTTCCCTTGCTGAATTCACACACAGAGAAATTCCAGATTTGACTTCTCATTTAATGGCCTGACATCCACGCTGTGTGCACGGCAAATATCTCCCCAAGTGACTGGAGAAAACAGAGACGGCCATTGAGGAAACCTGCAGAGCATACTTTGAAGAATTCCATGAAGGAGAGCAAGGGAGATGGGAGGGGGGGGTAAACCGAAGTAAAAGAGCTGGCTTGAACGAGGCTGCTATGGAAAAATACAGATATTTCATGCATGGAAATGCCACAGCACCCCTTAAAAACAGAGGGTAAAAAAAAGAGCAGAAGGATTACATGAAACAGGTGGAACTCCGAGAGAAGGAAAGAGTTCTCCTGTGGGATACGTGGGCTGTTTTCTTTAATATTCACCAGAGTAGTGTGAAGTGAGCATGGATGAAGTTGGGACTGACTGACAGAATATCTCTCACACATCAACATATGGTGATATAAAAAATCCTTACCTCTCCTGCAGTGCCTCATAGCCATTTTGCACATCCTGGACTCAGCAATGGTGGGACAGGGTATCGTGTCCTTGGGTGGTTTCTTTACAATGTGTCGCGTCCGGGTCTCCAGACCCCACTTATAGCCGCAGGTTTTGTTTCTCCTGGTGCAGGCTCCCCATTCGCTCCACTGTCCCACCTCACAGCCTTCTGCAGAAACACGCAGAAACAGTGACATGCAATGAAACCATTTACGGGCCACTGGAAGATCCCAGGTCAAGTCTTAATACGGGGCGAAGGAGCTTTACTGGGGTCCTGTAACCTCTGTGTGTGTGTGTGTGCGTCCAAAGCAAAAGGCTTGGCTTTCCACATCCAGAGTGAGCAGGCCAACAGACAATTAAAAGGGAAATGTCGGTGGGAAAGGCTATTGTTCTTATTCGCTTGACTCTTTACTTTTCACATACCTCCACACTCCATGGTGTCCTCCAACGGGGCAAAACCCTCAGGGCACTTGTCGAAGCAGCGGCCTTTGTGCAGATAAAAACCTGACTTGCACTTGGTGCAGAAGTCTTTGCTGAAGCAGGACTCACAGTTCTCTATCCTGCACCCTGGAGGAAGACAGGGAGAAAGAGGAGACTCATCACAGTCGAAGAAAACCGTCTCATCTGGAGTTGATCGAAAGCTGAGGGGTTTGGGGAATGGGGTTCTTGAAAGGATTAGACTGTCTCATCCACACACACAAAAAAAAAGTCATTGATTCCTTGTGAATCATTTCTCTCTGGGGCTCAAATGCATTTCCAGAATCTTGTTTTGCCTGATTATTTTTGTCTTTCATCTTCGTGCTCTTGTTTCGAGTGGGAGAAGCAACAGTGTGAAATGCAAAAGTGGATATGGTTGGTGGACAATTGTTAGTCTGACCTCTTTCGACAGACTCTTGCGCCGACAGTCAACGGCCCGGATACAAACACGCACGCTCACGTTTTACCAACTAACGTGTGTGTGTGTGCAGCAACAAGACAGATCCAATTAAGCTATCTCATCACTGCAGTGACATTTTCATCGCTGAGGAAGTCAGTTTTCCTTTCAGTGTGAATGGAATGACTCATGATCCAACTGTTGGCCAACTCCACGGATCCTTTAAGGTTTGGCTCGATGACGAGTGGATAGAGGTCGGTTAGGAAAAGGGAGGCGTGTTCAACAACCTCGCTATACAGACGCTGGTGCATTCGGGCAACAAAGATAACACCCACACACCACACCCTGGTGCTGCACTTGACACACTGCGGCACTTTTGCAAATAGCACATCAGGCGGGGCCAAATTACAACGACACACACCAGCGGGGCGAAGCGCAGGCCCACATGATTAGAAGGAGCCTTCTGGAGCTGTTTAATTTATGATGCTCCTCAGAAGCTCTATGTGGCCCTATTGCCCAGCAGGCTCGCTGGGAATCACCATCAGTAGCCTGCAGATCACTGTCCAGCCCTGCTCGCTCCCGAGATACGGTGCCATCTGCCCCTCTGATTGCATCTCCCACAAGGACGCAACCGCTCATTAGCGCATGCGCATTGCACGCGTGAAACTGCTCTACTGTGATTTTCCACATGAGAGCAACAGAGGCTGAGGGCCGCTCTTTTATCTCGTGACCCTTGGAAGGCCCGGGGAAGAGAAGGTTCTCACAATCACACCCCTTAATTACGCCATCTCCAGCTAACCATCAGGCCTCCTCCTCGACATTCCTCCAAAACGAGGGGGGTCCCTCCCCGCGCTCCACTTTGAACCCTAAAGTATGGCCTTTGCCCACTCACTCTGGTCTCACGCTTTCCAGACCAGTCTAAACAAACCATGGACACACACACTCGTACATGCACAGCACACACACACACACACACACATACCAATCATATATGTCTGAAGACAGAGCCACAGCAATCAAGCTGTTGTCCACATTGCAAAAAAAGGTGCATAAACCAACCATAAATCACCAGTCCCAAAATTTTCTGCATTTTCACAACCTTCTTATGTTATTAAGTAAAATCTGTAGAGATTTTAGTGTGAAATTAGTCTGAGAGACGTGCAAATACATTTTGCCGTCTCTTTTTCTTTAATTCTCTCATTCACTTTTCTGTGGCTTAAAATGATTCCATCATGGATGGGTTTGATGCACAAGGAGTGGGCTAACAAATCACATCACCAAGCTAATTGATAAGCACAAAACTGTATTTCACCCCTCACACTCCCTAAGGCATGTCATCACCTGGCAGAGTAAAAGATCCCAAACAAAAAAAAATAAAAGAGCAAAAGCAGGAACACAAACAGCTGGTAGTACTCTGAAGCTGTTGTGCAATCTTCAGCTATTGACAGTGAATATGAGCAAGATGTGTGAAATACTGCAAATGTGAAGCACCGGGATTTTAATCAAAACATCAAGATGGGGCTCAAATGCCTGGAAACCATGTTTCCTAAGTAGCAGGTAAGGAATGATGTTGCTCTGACATGGAGGAGCTGGATGGCACCGTGGGAGTTAGAATGCAGGGAGGGAGGCAAAGCTGGAGGTTAGAGGTCACCAGAGAACGCAGCGGGTTCGAAAGAGATGACTGTGACAGGAATTTATCCTTCGGTACAGTTATCTGGAAAAAAGGCTATCTGGGACAAGCAAAAGGCTATCTGTGACACATGGAGCAGCTCCATCACCGTGGTCGCTGGCCGAGTCGGCAGCTTGTCCAGAATCAGATACGTACAGGGGAGCGGGTTCATTCTTCCTGCGGGATTAACCTCTGGACCACCTTTAAAGTCTTCGTCGAGGTGCCTTGGGGAGGCTAATGAGAAATAATGAGGTCATCAGATCCTATTGAAGGTCCAGTGTTGCTGGGACTTAAATGTATTATCATCATTATCTCCAAGCCTGGTTCTGGCTGTGAGTTAAATTATGAGCACGGCACGGGGAGCAAAAGCCTGACGCTTGAATTCTGAGAGGGATTTCAAAAATTGTCAGTGAAGTGACTGAGGGAGTACCGGTTACACCGTTACACCGCTTGTTCCTTTTTTTTTTGCTGCTTGTTGATTTTACACGTAATTTTTTTTGCATTTGGAGGTCAAGTTGAGAGATTGTTCAACAGACCTGTGATTAAAAGCTGCATGCTTGGTGGATACCAAGCTTCCTGCCATGCTCTGGATGGAGATCTCATTGGTTGTACACTTAAAAGCATCATGTCAGCTGTTCTGCACTCTAACAGCACCATGTAAACTTACTCTGTTTATTTACTTTAACATTCACTTGTAAAACAGCCCTTTTGTGAAGGTTAATCCATTTCTCGTGTTGCACTTCATTTTATCTGAAGTGGAAGTGGGTTACCCGCCGATTTGAGACTATAAAGCTCCCCCAGAAAGCTCGTAAGACCTGATGTTGAGCAGCAGAAGTGTCCATGTCGTAAAAGCCCTGGCAGCAGGAAGGGGGAAAACAAGCCCTATTTTTCCATTCCTTTGCATCCAAGCTGAGGCGAAAAGCTCTGACCTACTCTCAAGGCCCCCGGTTTGGCTGACATGGAAGCTCTGGCTTGCTCGCTGCCACCCAGCCATGTCATGTGGAGTTGTGGATGGCAGAAGTTCACGTCAAAAGCCAGCGCTGCCACGCACTTCCCAGCTCTCTCCGTGTTTTCCCACATTGCTTTCATCTTCACGAGCTGGTGTCCAGCGAGGTGAAGCAGAAGCACTGCGCCTGTCAATCAGCATCTCCCAGAAAGAGACGAGAGATGACAGACGTGCCAGCGATCCTCCCAACTCGTCCAATCCAAGAAACACAGTCTGTGACATTCTCAGACATGCTCCTTGTATTTCTGCTCAGTGCCGGTTTGGTTGGTGTGGTGGCTCTCTGGTGTATTGTCATATTAAATATGTAAAGTAGTAAGCTGTGATGATTACACAGCCCTTCACAGGCCAAGAGCAACTGGTCTTTCGTTGGTTAGACAGCAATGGAAACACCCACAGCTTCAGAATATGAGCAAGAAAGAAATAGCAAGGATGAGAAAGGCGGAGAGGCAAAGCAGGAGCGAGTTGCTGCTGCGGCCACCTTAAGATCGTTAGGCGTCTTTGCAGAGCCTTCATATCAATTTGGCTGAAGCTCATGATGCAAAGCCGTTATCTATACCTGGAATCCAAAAAAGTCTCATGATGCACTTTAACTAGCACAATCTTGGAAAATCCAATCACTTTCTACTTCAAGGCCTAATTTGTTATGACAAAGCATCGGGGGGGGGGGGGGGGGGGACAGTGGAATTTGGTAACAATTTGAGAAGTAGACCAAAAACCTAAATCCCGATCGGCATCCCCCCCCAAAAAAAAAATCACCTTTGACAGAAGAGTCTCTCATAGCACAAGATGCTGAAACTGAAGGAGCTTTGATATTTAATCCGTGCTTCCAGGATATTGGCAATGTCAGGTCTTGATCCAAATGTTTTTGTTTTTTTTTGTTTCGCAGCAAAGACAGCTGGGATTTCGGCTGCTGCACTGGGAGGAGGCAACTGGGATGGTGTGCTGTTTAGTAGATGGGAGTCCAGAGGGAAGACATCTTCAGTGCAGCCCTGCTTTTACACTGACCCTCTCAGCACTTTCTCTCCTTTAAAAGACAGTTCAGATTCTGGTGTGGGGCCTCTACTGGACAGCTGATAAGAGCCCATCGGCCACTGAAGTTACAGCCTACGGTTTGTGGTTCATATCTGCCCACCTATTAGCTGCTGACAAGGAGTTCCTTCAAAGCATGGACCCGGAAATATTACATGTGTACATGCAGAACGGTATTGCGCAATAAAGATGCATTGCTCAGGAACTGGCCACAACTCAGTATTATTGAAACAACTTTGGCTTCAGGTCTCTGGATTCCAGCTGAAGTGCAGCTGTAAATATAATTCAATTTATTCTATATTGCAGAAACCCTAGCCTCAAATGTGTTTTTATTTTTATTTTTGGGCTCTGGCTATATTAGCTTCTGTCTATTATGTGGATAATGCTTTGTGAGCCCCTTCAGAAAAGTGAGGTTTCAGTCTGGCTTGTGTTTTCCTTTACCAAAGGAGTCCGCAGCAACAAAAAAAAAACTTAAATAAGATAAGATCACACAGACAAACTCTGCTGTAATAATAAGCAGCTGTTCCCGAAGCACTTCCAGAGACTGTGTTTAAAAAGCCCACGATAACAGAGATGTAATGCTACGTTCCAGAAACCAGGAGCACACGACAGCTCTGATCGTACCCAACAGAGAGACCCTCACTGCCATTTGACCACCGTGTCAACTCACAAAGAATATTCACTGGCCTGTCAATCAGCTCACAATCCAATAAAATATCCATTTACGGAGGTTGGACGTGAACTTTTTTAGTTTAAAAAAAATGACATTCGTAGAGCAGCTGAAAATGAGGTTTAAATAGGAAACTGGATTAGTGAGCCATGACTGAAGCAGCGATCACATCAAAGTAGATCACTCTCTAAGGTCTGATGTTACGTGACAATGCGAGATGTTGTTCTATGAGCAGTTGGTATGGAAAATAAATCAGATTAACTTGCCACATATCAAGATCGGTTAAAGTCAAAATGGACCCAGTCTAAGGATACAAGCGGTTGGGGTAGCAGGGTTAAAGTGAAAAAATAAATAAAAGAGGCTTTTCACCACAGAACAAGATGTCTTTCTCCTCCACCTTTCTCTGAGTCATGAAAACAGGGTGAAATGACGGTTATTGCTTAAAAGCAGCCCTCTGTGATCACATCAGACCAAATGACACATCAAATGACATAGCTTGAGTTTATTTGCTAAAAGATCTTCATGCCAGGTAAGAATAAATCCATCTGTGTCTGACAATCAGATTATTTTAAAGTTTCATTTATCTGGTCTCCTCTGTATAAAGAAATATACTGATCTTATCTAATACGGCACCTTCAAAGCTCCAGAACCTCTACAGAAAACCTGCATAGGAAGCAGATCGGCTCGGTAGTCGTCTCAAACCAGATCAACCCAATGTCAAATTGTGTAAAGTTTACTTTCCACATGGATGTAAAAACTGTTTTATGGTGGCGTAGAACCGGCAATTGCACAACAACCAACTTTGTTAACACAGGCTACCATAATTTTTATCACATGGGGTGCCCATATTACCGAAAAGAGGACAGAACATAAATGTGGTACAAACATATTCAGCATTTTATCATTCTAGAATGGACGGGGAACTATAATAGCTATACAAAAAATTGTGTTCTTGAAACATATTCGTCAGGATCCAAGCATAACTGTTGCTACAAGAGTGAGAATGGAATCCACTGGTCATTTATCATTGGGGTCAACAATAGCTTTTGAACTGATAACATGGATTGTCTCAGTATAGAGTCCGGATGAAAGGCAAGGTATGTGTTTAACAGCATTAGATAATGGTATATTGATTAGATGAACCATGAATAAGGTCATGTCCTCACAGTGTCTCCCAAATGCTTCCTGAGTGTAGACTAAATGATAACTCGTGCCCAACATCCATGTAAAACAGCATCTAAGTTAAATATATATGTGTGTGTGTGTGTGTGTGTGTGTTTCTTTTTTCTTTGTAGAAACATCATGCAACAGCCTGTCAACTCAATGCAAAGAGGATGTAAAAGCTTAACTAGAAACCAAGCTCATGGCATGTTAGGAATCCACAACTGTTGAATTAGGACCTGACACTAATGAGGAATCACTGGTTGCCCCTGGTTACCCTGCTACCATGGCATCAATCAAAGTTGGCTGGCATTAGTTTTCCCATCATTTTCTATTTTTTTATCCACAAATGGAGCAAATAGATGCGCTTGAATTTCCGGTCGCTCGTGATTGGGAAAGCAGAATTACTTCTCTCTTTTTTTTTTATTCCTGTGGTTGCTACATGCTCACAATGTTGAGCCGAAAGGTCCACACAGCCTCCTCTGGGGCTCCACTTTAGTGCATCTGTCAAAGGGGTTTGGCTCAGGGGCCCAAATGAGTTCAAGTTCCTTTCTGTTTTCATATGAAACACTCAGCCAACACCTCGGGCTCCGTGTAAACCCATAAAGGCTCTCTTTCTCCCGCTTCTCCGTGTTAAAACAAGGTTATGAGACTGGGGTGCCGCATACGGAGCAGGGGGAGACATTTCATTAATTGGATGTTAGAGTTTCTCTTTAACAAGAATCACGAGGACGTTTCAATCTTTCATTGTTATTGTTGGAGCTTTTCTAACAAAACACGAATGTAATTCAGAGTGTGTGAGATTTGAGTGTGGACTGTTTCAAGTTATTAAACCAAAACAAATTCAGACTGGCGAAAGAATGGAACTGTATCAAGTCTAGAATGAGATCATGTTTGCCTTCCTCATAAAAACCCTATTCATTTTAAAGGTTAATATTTCATCTTGTTGGTTTTTAATGCTTTGTTTCGTCCTCATCAAGCGTCAATGAACCCGCAGCAATAGGTGGGGAATCCATTACTGGCTTTTTGCTCAAGGTCAAAAACTGCTATCGTCAGTGGACTAAAACATTTCACGCTGCCAACAAAACGAAAGTGTCTGTTGAAGGTTTTAATGCCTTAATGCTACCATATAATCATCTACGCACGTCCGACAGTATTGAATGACTTCATATGATGATACAAATGAGGATGGAACCTTCAGTGCACCGAGATTTGAGCATCCTGATGACGACAAGATTGTCGGTTCTGCAAGGGCAACAGTCGTGTCAAAGGGAAATGAGAACCCCGCTCTCACGCTAGCTGGATTTTTACAGACAAATCCTAAGGGAGGCGCGGCTAAGATGAGCGTCCACTGCTCGCATCCACCTGGGTGACCAGATGAGCCGTACAAATCGTAAGGTATGTGTGTCTCCCCTCTGGATAACGGACAATAAATCATGTGTTACGGGGAAAGGGGTCAGTCCAGGGAATGTGTGTCTTGGGAACTTGGGAAGACGGGCTGATGGGGGGGGGGTGTTGGGGAAAGGAGGAGAGATTCAGCGTTATTGGATTTGGAGGGGTAGACAGGGTGGGTTAAATAAGATAGGTAGGGCTTACTGGAGCACATGTTGAGTTCGGGGCTGCGCATGCCGTAGTATCCTGCCGGACAGTCATGCAGACACTCTCCGTACTGCCGCATCCTCTCCCGCCGCAAAAACAGGAACAGTTTGGGCTGGCAGTTTACACAGCCGTTGTCCCTGGAGCACACCGAGCAACCTTTACAGATGGGGTACGCTCCATAGCTCGCTGCGGGATAAACACAGGGGAGAAAACAGCAGCAAGGTTAGCTGGGTGGCTTTAAATATGAAAGGGTGTCAGCCCCCCCCCACAAGCACAAAACCTTTTTTTTATATAAACATGCAGGTGTTTCAACAATTCTCACGATTCCAACAAGAAACGGTTCGAGGTTAGGGGGTTAGGCTGTCTATTTCTGCCTCTCATACATCGAGCATGGGGAATTGTCTTGAATGCTTCCTACATGGTGTATGATGATGATGATGATGAAAACAAAATTAGAGCCAGCCGTGGGTTTCTATTCTGTAACAGTATGTACCGCAATTACTATCGATCACATCATCACTAATCTGTGGATGACGTCACCCAAAGATAAGAACCAGGTGAACTTCAACCAACTGGGCTGAACAGGAGAAGACAGCCAGAGACAATCTATACACAAATCCACAGGACATTCTATCATTCATGGAAAATGTGTTCAAGTAACTTGTAATTCGTGCAAACTCTGCCTCTCCTCTCCTCTCCTCTCCTCTCCTCTCCTCTCCTCTCCTCTCCTCTCCTCTCCTCTCCTCTCCTCTCCTCTCCTCTCCTCTCCTCTCCTCTCCTCTCCTCTCCTCTCCTCTCCTCTTCTCTCCTCTCCTCTCCTCTCCTCTCCTCTCCTCTGCTCTTGGCGGCAGCAGACAAAGGAGACATTAAAAAAAAGAGTCCGTTCCACAATAAGGACACTTTAACCTCCATGTCCCGGTAGCAGGGAAATATCCCTCGGCAAATTCAATCCATTCAAACAAGAGGCACTTGGGTTGATGCGAGCCAGATCTTAAATATCACAAACTAAACGACCTTCCACAGAGCAATAGAACATTGTGCTGCAAAACTGGCCAAGCCCTCGGTGACGGAGCGTAGCCTACGCTACTGAGGGCCCAGCTGCTGCTCAATGTTACACATATTGGACTTCTCCAAGCAGATACGTCCCGATTAAAGTGAGCGCTAAGTGAACCCAGCTCAAGCATCAGTTTGTAATCACGTGGAAAATCGGTCAGCCGGATGTAGCACTCGTCCTTTTTCACATCTTATGTCGGATTGCTGGGAGGCTTCGTGGGGGGAACGCCGACTGCACTCCTTCTGCTGAGGCGGAGCAGACGGACACGTGGTTAAGTGCTAATCAGAATGTTTCTCTGATGAGCTGGAGAGATGAGGCCGACAGCGGCACCAGATCGATCAGCGCAGCCCCAGGGTGTGCCTTTCATGCCTGGTCGTCAAGCAGGATGGTTACCGCTCACCGCCAGTCTGTCGGTGAGGCACGAAGGAGAAATGAAAACGCTGCATTGTGCCTGGCTTTGGCTCCTTTGATGGAAAGTTGTATCCTTGCTCTTTGGACACAGGTGTTGCTAACTAGGCTTACAATTTTACAAGAATATAGAGTGCATTTTTTTTTTACGGCTTCCTGATTTTTAAATAATAAATGTGTGAACTAAAATATGCTATAAAACATTTTTGAGCCCCTTTCAGGTTACAACTTTGTATGCACCTCATTTTTTTTGTGCCGTCAATCCTTCCATTCAGGAAAGATAAACTGCACCGTTAACCTAAACCTCATTCTGAACCATACATTTATGTGTAGAAAATACACTCTAAATATGTTTACACCAAACTGGTCACATTTGCCCTTTGCCAAACCTGAGCACAAAACTGACAGCAAGGGAAAGACAATTTGGCACAAGTTAAGAAATAACAATAATATAAAAAGGGCCTGTGGTCATCTTAGATCACTGGCCAGTCAATCAGCAGAGACATTATAGTCACTGAAGAATCTCAGCGTGACCCCCCCAGCTCAAATATCGCGCTTACTCCTTGTTGTCAAACATTTGATTTGCTTCGTCGCTAATAAGGCAATGTCAGCGGGATTGAGGATAACCTAGGAACGTCTTGTGCATGCAGAAGATCTCACATCCTGGAATTAGGGTGAGATCGGAGGAAAGGCTGCGCACGGTGGAGGGAATATCGTTCGGTGTGCAGATCTTTGGAGATTAGCTCGTGTGTTTGTGGAGAGGTTTTGAGGGGAAGGAGGGGTTCAGGCCACAGGTATGTCAGGAAGGAGGCTACAGTTTACTGTGTCTGGAGTAGCACGGCCCAATTCACACCCTACACTACCCAGCATAATGACTTGTGCAATTTAAATCAATCCGTCAACCACCAGAAGGTTTCAGCCATTCAGATGGATGGAACGCACATAAGAGTGAGCCTTTGTTGCCAAACTAAAATTGCTGAAAAGGAGCATTTTGAAGAGGCTTGTGAGGAAATACACTCACCTTGCTTTATTGACAAGAATAAAGACAAGACAAGAATATGCATGTATTTATTTATTATACATGCCCAACCTTTAAACTTAGCTCTGTTTTGGTTCTGCACCAAAAAACATGTTCTGTCTGAATTTGGTGTTCGTACAGATGAAGGAAATTAATTAAAATATGTATTTTGTGAGCTTCTGGAAGGTAGTTTTTTGTCATATTCAACAGAACCAAGCACTCGGATTCCTCCAATGTCTAGCTTTTATGTTAGAAGAATCAGCTGCTGGTTTCAGCCGCACAGTTATCGAATAAATGTGCGTTGTATTACTACAGCCTCTCAAGTCCAACTCTCGCCAAAGAGGTGAATAAATGTCAAACTGTTCTTAAACAAAATCTTTTCTGATTATCATCACCTTTAGCATGATTTGACAGCTTGATTAAAAAAAATCCAAGTGTAGATGTAAAATCAATATGGGACGCGGTGAAAAGGCCTCGCGGATCTTCCCTGATTAGGATCCATGTTTGGGAAAGGTTTCGATGTTTGGAGCGTAGTACTTTGATTCAATAGCCATAGGCCTGCCTGGGGGGGGTCTGAAGCATCTTAAGAGCAATCAGGGCTGCATTTATACCCAGCGGAAGGCCAAACTCTCAGGTATGTTTTTATGAGCCCAAAGCAACCGTGACAGAAGGATCTCAAGGCTGTCAAAGTACAAGTGGTCCCACCCACAGCCGGCTAACTTCCTGCCTTCACTGCTACGCATGAAATCGTTCACGTTGACCCAATCCAACTTTCTGCAACCCAAATCCTTCCCAAGGAAAATCGCACATCGTTTTTTGTTCCTTTCAGAGCCCCCGAACTTAACCGTGACAGCGATTTGGACTCTTCGATAAAATGTCTTCTACTTTTACTGATACGTCCTAGAAATTGAAGGATATTATTGGAATGCTAAACATTACAGTAATAGAAGTTTTCTTGCTTCATGAACCAAATGGAAATAGGCAACCCCAAAACATCATGTTGCTAACAAAGGTAGGGTTATGCTTTTCTTTTTTTTATCATCTGCCATAGTTGGTTTCATGTCTTCTTCTAAACTCTCACCTCTTATTGATTTAAAAATAAAAAAATAAAAAAGCAATAAACCAGATATTTATCAGTATTATAA
Organism: Brachionichthys hirsutus; assembly: GCF_040956055.1. Lineage (NCBI taxonomy): Eukaryota > Metazoa > Chordata > Actinopteri > Lophiiformes > Brachionichthyidae > Brachionichthys > Brachionichthys hirsutus. The sequence continues at coordinate 13,036,129 of NC_090899.1, forward strand.
ACTGGTGGCACGGAGGTACACAGCAGTCCCTTATGAGATGATAATTTGAATTGGATGCCGGTTTATCCTCTATAATATTGTATTATTTATTATTAACACCAAACTAAATGGAAAATGACAGCACAGAATGGCAACATTATTGTCTGCTCATAACTCGGCAGCGAATTCCAAGCCCAACATTCAGAGGACAAGAGCTTATACTAAAACACAACTGTTTACTAGTCTCACAGTTTTCCTCCATTTCTCTGAGGGACACCGGCATGTACATCTAATAATACAGTCTGAGAATGCGACCAACTGTCGATCGTTTGGAACGATACTCACAGTACGGCCTGTATGAGAGCGTGTGGCACCATCACGTTGCACCACAAGAAACCGATTCAAATGATTCACAACATCTGTACCAACTCAAACGCAGTCTGCTGTGTGGTGAAGAGGCAGCGGTGGCAGAAACCCAAGTCTTGGAGTTACGTGGCACCAGCGGGTCAAGGGGATTTGCACTCTCACGTGGAAAGCATCACATTCACCGGCAGAATTACACGTTTTGCACGTGGCATTAAGACAAATTATTGTTTATTGACCGGCTCCCTTGTTCCTCTTAAATGATGGCATAAGCTCGCTGCGGCACCACTTTAGAGGAATGAGAGAATGCTTGGAGGAGAGAGGAAGGGTAGATGTGGGACCGGAGCAGCGCTGGTGTCACCAAGGTTCGGCCGGCGGAGCGAACCATAATCCCCGTTCAAAGCACCGGACGATCCAGGTTCACACCCTGTAGCTGTGAGCGGCAGGACTGCCAACAGTTTCAACGCCGGTGCTCAGAGTTCACGGCCGCTGTGACGACTCGAGGCTGTTGGAGCTCATTAAAGGCTGGTGCATGGAAAATGGCATCAAACCACTTGTTTTTCAGGCCCCCGACTTTGTCATGGAACTGGAAGTTGCACTTCGCTCAAAAACTGAAGGGGTAAGGTGGGGGCGGGGGGGTACTTTAGACCCATGTGCTGAATGTACATTACTGTTCCAATTTAGCAGAAAATATGTTGCCTCTGACTCTCTTCCAGCTGGAAATGGTCAGGTTTTAAGATCTACGCTTTTCCCCCCAGTTTACTTTAACAGATCATACTGTAAGCACATAATTTAGGACAGTCCTGCCGCTTATAATGGCTTTGCAGCATGAGACTAAGCAAACACGTTTGCTGTCAGACACATTAGCTGCGCCAAAAGCATTTCTGTGACTGAGATCCGGCAGGCGAGGCGGGTAGCGCAGAGATTTTAACCTTCACTTGGAAGGCTGGCAGTGTTTTTTGGTGAATGGGTAAAACAGGCAGCCGCGGTTTGAAGGGGAAACTGAAAAATGGGGGCCAATTTAAAGCTTCACTTTATAGTGTGCAATAAAACAGAAGCACAAAGTAATTTACTTGGTGTGAGTCAACACTGTGAGTCACATTTAAATGCAGGTGAGAAGACTTCCATTCGGCTCATTGGTTGGCCACTTCGCCACCAGACAAAGTGCTTGTTATTAAAGGAACAGCTCAACATTTTTGGGAAATGAATGCGTTTATGTATTTTTAACAAAGGTAATCGTGATTTCGGACCCTCATATGAGGCCAAGTTATAAAGTCACATCCTCTCATCGCCCAAGCCTTCCTCCTGGGAGTTCAGTTTACAAAATGAAATGTTTCGCTTGAGAAAAATTACTAATTTCTCTGGGTCAGAGGTTTGTTGGAGACATTTGGAAACGGACAGCTCAAAAACATAAATCTCAGTCTGTGCATCTTATGATACAAACGACGAGCCGCTGTCGGGGAGCATACTTCCCAAACGTTGACGTCAGTGAGCCAGAAAGTGTCAGCTACAGAGCAAATGTTGATGGAGCAGGGCGGGGTAGACATTTTGTTTTATCCCACTACAGTTCTGACAGCCAGTCGGATTGAGACGTTGAGTCAATCTGGAAACCCATCTGTCCGGCCGAACCCATCACACTTCTCACCCCCAAGTTATAGTATATGGTTCACTTCCTGATTAACATCTTTATGATAGATAATAATGTAAATCCTGTGTCCTGCGTCAAATCTCACATCTGGATTCCCTGATTCACCTCATAATTCCTGTTAGAAAAATTAGAAATAAAAGTTGACCTGCTTGACCTAATCTCCCGGTGCGTGCTGCAGTCTTGAAACACTTTTTGCACACATTTAACTCTTGAACAGACAAACAGGAAGGGAAGAAAAAAAACCCTGATCTTTGATGTGGTGGTCAAGAAGCAACATTCATCTCTTCCCCTGTGGCTTGCTGTCCCATAAAATGTTTTACAGCTCAGGCCAGCCTTGAAAACAACAGAATATCTGCTCAGAGTCATTGTCAGTGTAGCTTCAACAATGCACAAAGACAATGCAAACCTCTAATGCATTTAAATGTGTGTTCCAGAGATGGAAAAATACTCTGAAACACAGTTCTGGGACGTAAAAATAGCTGTTGGTGATGCTGCATTTAAAGGACAGCTTTATTTTTGATGATGCGGTTTATATATTAAGATCACAGCTATAAAGTGGTTGCAGTTTGGCACAGAATAAAATACAACCCTGAATTTTCCTTAGCGTCAACCCATGCTAGAATTTCAAATGAGTTTTCCCTTGTCATCGTGGCACAGGGCATCTGCCTCTAATTCCTACGATGATACGCGCTTCACGCTCGATCGTGAGAGGTGTGAGATGACTTTCTGACTCTCGGGAATGGAATGGGAGTCCAGAGATGAGTCGTGAAGATGGGCTTTATTGCTCTCTGGTCCGAGATGACAGGCATGTGAATTCTGAAAATACTCAATATCGTTGCAGTAATTTTTTCTCATCCCCTCCATTTCTCGGCATCTTGCCCCCATACCTACTTGCTGCTGCATGAGCACAACACGAGGGGCATTACAGCACTGAACTGCAGCTCAGAGGATAGATAAATTCCAAGCACATGGCGACTCTGGATCAACCTCACATTTAGACTTTGAAGATTTTGTGAATGTAAAAGTTGACATTTAACACTTTCTATGATTTCTAAAAGTTTGACATTATGACTTATGGACTCTTTGTAATCCTCTGCCAAAAACATGTTGCCATTAACATGCAAATCCAGAAGGAGTACAATAAATACTTTCACATCTGTTAGGCATGAGATTATTTCTTCCTCGTTTGGAAATGATCAATTCAACATTCCAGGAGGAGTTCTGAAAATATATTACCTATACTTCAGATTACTAAAATGTTCAAAGAAATTTCATAGATATTTCTTCTAAAACAAGCAATTTTCATATCTGCCTTTCAAAATATACAATGCGGAAAATGTTTTGTTTTGTTTTGGGGGGGGGGGGGTCTTTTCTTTTCTTATTAAGCAGGCATATTTCTCCATATTTTAAAGTTTTTCATCCCAAGAAATCTTTTAATCTATGGGAAAAGTGCTTCAGCTCAGAGGACAGAAGACAGACAACATAGATTAATGTCATTATGGATCATATATGATTCCGTTCAGGTGCTGAAGCACCCTATTTCTTCCTTATGCTTTTTGGCAGTAACTGAGACAATTACATAGATGAAATTCTAACAGGTGAAGTGGGAACTACCATCTTAAATCAAGGCACTGGAACTACCGGTAATACGTGTCAATATTTACACTCGCAAATAAACTCAAGCTGTGGGAGAAATGTGCTTTCCCCCTTTGTTAGAAATAAGGAAAGGGAAAAGAGGAGGAGTGGCTCAGATTGTCCCACATGTTGGTAATTTATCACACATAAAACTCACACCTAATTTTCACACCTGTAGCTCAACGTGCTGGAAGTCTAGTAATTCACTCACACACACACACATGCACACAAAGAAAAAAACACTTATACATGCACACATGGAGCAGAATGGAACCTGACCGGTGCAGGCAGGGAAGGACGACAGGCGAGGACGTATAGATTCAGCAGGCATGCTTAGAATATTTGCGCTCCATGCAGCCTCGGTTTGTCTCTCCTACCCGCTCTCTCCCTTCACCATTTGTCATCACCTTGACTAAACTCATCCTGACCTCTAGCTCGCTGCACATCTGAAAAACACAAGTTGGATTTGGACTTGTCATACTTGCCAGAAAATACATACTCTATTCATATCCAGATGGGACTAGCTCTTTAAAAAAATAAAGAATAAAAAATTCACAAAAGCAGATTGTGAAAAAAGAAGAGACGAAATTACTGCATAAAAAACTGTTTTTATTTCTTCCGATCACTGAGCAATGTAAAAAGAAAGAAAATATTTTACCCTTAGGTTACTAAAGAAATGGACTATAGACTACAGTAAAAATGGAGAATGACAAAGCGCACTGGCATCCTAAGGATATCAATCGTGGTTGTGGATTTTATTTACCATGTGGAACATCAAATAAAAAGCCACTGTTAAATAATAATAAATATCTAGTCCTAATTTCACATCTGACTAAAATAAAAGAGAGACCCCCTGTCGAGATTGAAACACAGAGCCTTTCTCCTGTGAGGCGAGAAGAATAACCACCACGCCACCGTGCTGCCAACAAAAACTTTGAATAAAATCCCCCCTTTCGGACAAAATGTTGAGATTAGACAGCACAGAGTTTTTATTGTCTAATCAAACGTTTCATTTAGTAAAATCAACTTCTTTAAATTAATTGTAAAAAAATGTAAAGAGGATTTAATAGCACATTGCAATACAATTCGTATAAATAAAGCAGATGTATGTGCAAGGATGAGTCTTTTGAAAAAATTAGCAATTTATAGAGAAATGGCAAAGCACTCCGAGAGTGCAGACCTCCGCCAAGCATCTCATTCTCCATGTAATTGGATTTTCACCGTCCACATGGTGATCTGGATCATCATCAAAAGGTTCTAAATTGTTCTTGGTATCTTTACATGTGATGTGTATTTTTTACATATTTTTTAATCCGTAGATGGGGTTTTAATTTTTCCTGACCTCATTCTGGATTCAATCTAGATGATATTCTCTGGTATAAATAGAGATCCCCACCCTACATGACTGTGTCAGATTCCATAAACATTGGTCAGCAATCAATAGAGATATTGACAAACACATTTCGAAGCTCCATTGACTGCAATGTTGATGAAACTGTCAAAGTGATCCATAATCCAGGATCTCTTCTGGATCATAACCAAAATGTAATCATCTGTTCCTGGTAACATTCCCAACATTTCCTGAAGATTTAATCAAGATCCGTCCAGAACATTTGGAGTTATCTTGCTAACAGACAAACCAACGCCAGTGATTACATACTGTAACCCCCGCCTCGGCAGAGCTAAAAAAAAAAAAAAAAAAACAATAATACCACCTAAAAGGACCTAAAAACAAGGACTATTTAGCTAAATAAAACCTAACCTTGACTCTCTGACTCCAGCTCTCATGTAGAGCCTCCTCATTAACCCTTTAATAGGATACAACCTCACACCCTTGCTCTCCCGTCAGGAGCAGCAGAGAGATGTGAGGTGACCGCCGGGGTCAAAAGTGGAGCACACACAGGGGACAGATGGTAAATACCTGGACTTACTTTCACACATGGTGGCCTCCACAAAAAAACTCCTCATCAAAGCCCCCCCCCTGAAATAAACTGGTCTGTATTCAGTATCCAATATCAAAAACCGTGTTTGTTTTCTCACTTAATTCACTTTAGGTTGAAAAGTAGAACAATGCTGATATTTTTTCTACCAAAGCCACCAACAGCTAACATGCAGTTGAAGTCTTGTTCTATTCCTATCTCGATCTCTAACTGGTGTGTTATCCCAAAAGTAAAGACCTCCAAAGACTTTGGACGGTGGTTTATCCAAGGCGTTTCCACAGATCTGTGATATACAGTTTGTTAAGACATGTTTTTAGCGAGGCAGGTGAACGCATCTGGGTTTGTGTCCTCACACCACCACAGAGCTGCATGTGGATGGGTGGCACTGCTTCCTCTGTTGGGGGGGGCACACCTTTATTTATCGAAAGGGCCCTTTTTGAAAGAGACTTGGAATAAATGCTTTCATAAAGTATGTCGGATGAGAGGACTCAGCAGCCGACATGGAGCAAAATGAAAGCAACAGCTGTAGTGCAAAGATATTTTTCTTCTCGCGAAAGTACTGTAAATGTGTCTGGGTGTTGAAACGTTATCTGTTGCCACAATATAAAGTGCGTTTCGGTATCCGGGTGAGTTTGAATTTAAAGGTGCGTGATGTCAAAAGAGGATGAAAGAAATGTCAATTTACAGAAGCTCGGATCCCAAAAGCTGTGGGTTGCCTGAGGTCAGGTTTGATTAGATGGAAGCAATAGGTGCATGCTTTTGTATTTATTGCAACAAATACGCATCAAATTGGCTTCTCGCGGATTGGCCACACTTTGCAGGATTCATTCGTCTCTTCGGAACAGCCTGGAGCGGCTTCATACCATGTAGACTACTTATTACTCTGAGCGAAGCTCATCTGATCCGTGACTTTATTTTGCAGGCAGAGCAGAAGTTGGGGCTGAAGTGTGTTTGTTGTCATTTGAAAGATGATGGATCTTTTTTTTTTAAAGCAATTAAATTGACCTTTTCATGGATATCACTGCTTGAAATTATCTTTGTACAGAATTGTTGTTTGAGGCAGTGAATTCATAAGCGCTAGTTAAAGGGCCGATACAACCACAGCCATGTGGATTTCTGGGTCGGATACGCGCTGGATTACAGCTAGCTGGGCCCATTATTGCCATTGTTTGACCCATGGGGGGGCATTCATCGTGCCTTCAATGAGTAAATTTCAGGTCAGAAGAGTAAGTGCATGGCAGGTGAGCAGAGATCATCATCCCACATGAAGGAATACGATATGGCTGTTTCAATTTACCGACACACCGTATGGAAACGTGTCTTTGTCAGGCCATGGAAGGTAAAGCCTTCAATCCATTTATTCAATTGAGATTTTCCCTTTGATTTCTCAATCATCTGTATTGCACTTTCGCAAACCAAATAGAACAGCCATGAAAGCAAATGGAAAAACCGTAATTGGATTGACAAGATGTTGTATCCACCCACAAAGCACTGACTGTGTGAGGTGTCGGCAGAGACGCCGTTCAGTCTGTCTGCACTCTGACTGTGTGGAAATTCACCGGCCATTGGTTGAATTTGCAGCGTCCTGATCTAAAGCGCTATAAATAAATGGATTCAAATTAACAATGGCTCAACTGACTGCAATGCGGAAGGTTTCAAACCTTGCAGAAATGCTAGCATTCAGAAATGTCTTCCCATTCGCTTTTCTGATGTTTGAATAAGGCAACGTTTAAACAATTATTAAGCCAAAAATGTAAAAAGAAAAAGCATAGTCCCCTGCAGGAATAATGGTAACAAGACCATGAGGTTCAATGGAGGACATGTCAAAAACAATATCGTTTAAAAAAAAGTTTGAATGAACTCTATACTGCTGGATTTGTGAAAATAAGTGGTGAACAAAGTCCTATATACCTACTATAAGAAAGTATGCCCCCTAGTGGCTAAAAAATCAGTTGGCGTGAGCTTTGAATCCTCCAGTTAACTGGAAAATAAACACTTTGTACTACTAATCAGCTGTCAGCTGTGAGTTGAGTCACAGCCAGAGCAACGTGGAGAGAAAATCCAGACAAAACAGAACAATAACTGTAACAAGAACTAAGAGCTGAGACAGAAACGAACGCACCGACTGCCTGACGAACAACATGCACAAAGACACAGGTGCTCTCTCTCATCACACAGGTGATCCACACACCTGGCAAAGATGAGTGGAGTGTGATCTTGAACAATATTCTCAAGGCGATCCACTACCTTGTGACAAAATATCCTGCACGCACTGCCTCCTCCATGACATGATCCGGCTTCGCTCTGAGTGCCCGGCTCTGATGACAGACACGTGCACGTCTCACTCAGTCCTCTCCTTTGCTCTGCACACCCACTCTTCTCATGGCTATTCTCCCCTTCGCTCCTCATATTCTGACCGTATAAATCTTGAGGGGATGACCACCAAAGATCCCAGTAAATCTGACATGAATGGTACATTGCCCCCCCCCCCCCACACACACACACACACCCCACCCCTTGCTCACTGTTGCTCCACAGAGGGAGTCAGAAAGACAATGAGCTCGACGTCGAAGCCCAGTAATGACTCCCAGCCTTGTTCCTTATTAAAAACACACCGGGTGCTTCTGCACTCCGCGGGCAGGCAAGAGTCCTTCCCCTTCCTCACGGCACGAGGCCCGTGCGTGAGGAGATAGAAGCACAAACCCGACTAAAATCAGCTCCGTGCCCATGAAAAGAAAAAAATCCTGTTTACATGTTGCACAATCTGGCATTCAGAGTTCTTGTCCATTTCGTCCAATGCCCAATCACCAACATTAACCTTAGCCTCATTAAAAAGCGGCTCGAGAAATCCTGCCACGTGTTTTAAAGTGTGCTGGGATTATCTGTCACATTGTACAGATCCTTATTTTATTTCATTTTTTTGAACCATATCAGTTGTATAGGTTTGATGGGATGCCACAATTGAATGGTGCATCAGACAGACAGTAGACAATAGGGGGGCAGCTGCACCTTTACCTTTAACTCTCCCTGCTCCTACTCAGGCCGCCAAATTACAGGCAACCTCAGCAGAAAGACTCTTTATTGCATTTGACCAGCTCACTTCCTCTCCATACCAAAGGCATCGCATGCTGAGCTTTATTTTGATGTGGTGTGTAAGCATAATTAGAGGTCCCATAAATGTAGGGAGAGGGAGGGGAGTCTTGTCCATCTGTCGAGGGTTAAGGGGTGGGCATGGGGGTAGCGATCAGAACCCCATGTGTCGCTGTCGTTAGAGTGGCAGCCATTCGACAAGGCGTTGATGCAGACAGCCCCTGGTGCCAAACTACAGCAAGCATGTGTGTGTGTTTTTGCACGCAACGTATTTTCTCATGGGGCCTCCTTCAGGTTCAGCTTTCCAAGTCTTGAAGATCGATGCAAAGTAGATAGTAGAGGAGAGTCTACACACACACACACACACACAGAGAGAGACATAGAGAGAGAGAGGAACACACGGACATGGCAAACAAAAGCAGAGTGCTGCCTTTTCTAGAAACACTGGAAGATCCTTGCCTGTTTCCTTTAAACTACGCAAGGAAGTACGTAGTTTAAAGGAAACAGGCGCCTTTACGTGACAACAGTTTGATGAAAAAATCAATAAGACTCTCACATGTAAGAAGCTACACCACAGAAAGGAAACAATGCTGCTAAAATGCTTTCCAAATAGAAATAATGCTTGTAAAAACTTATTTTAATGAAGTTAATTAATGGCAATACATAGTTTTATGTGGGGCTATAAATCAGGGCATTTCTCGGCTGGTTGGCTGTTCACTGACAGCCGCAAAAAATAATGGAACCCAATATTCATGCTGCGGTTTTAGCAGTAGTAAAGTAACAAATTAATTGTGTTAATTAGAGAGCTGTAGAGGTGCCAGTAGATGGATTTAATTCAGAACAGACTTTATGATAAGCTAAGCTAGCAGCTAGTAGCCTTCAGTCAAACATGAAACGCACCAATTCTTAAATGATTATGCATTAATGGGGAACATGATGATGGATATTTATGGCCATAAATCCTGCACACAAAATCTTTACGTCCATGTATGTAACTTCTAAGTTTTCAACCGCACAAAAAAAAAAAAAAAAGGAAATTGCCCATATTTAACAGCTCCGTGATTCAATTCTTTTGGGGGGGGGGACACACAATGGGTGCCTGTTGTATCGCCGTCATTACCTCGACACAGCTCTTTGCTGAATTCTTTCAGAGATGTGTATTAGTAATGTGAGAGGTACGTAGTCTGGAAGTGAATTTCACTCGAAGCCTGAGGGGCTCCATCGCCGACTCTGGGCAGCTCTCATACCTGCAAAACCCTTCGATGACTCACACTTTCAAAAAATGCTCCTTTTGTGTTGTTGCTTTATGCGCGGCACTTAGAAATGATTCCCACATTAGGTTTTTTTTTTACAAGCCAATAAACTTGAGAGAATCAGACCAAATTGGCTGGTCATATTTAGTAGCTTTATAAGGAAACATATTAAGGTGTAATTGCTCCGGGGTAGTGCGCAATAGAGGAAACGGGCATAGGTGAGGGTTACAGAATCGCCCTCACGCACCGCAGGACACTGCAGTGTTTGTCTACCGCACTGGAATTTCCATTCATCATGAGCAAATATGGAGTGTATTATACGATTTTATATAATAAGTTTGTTTTATTTCACATTTCCAGAAAACAAAAAAAAAAAAAAAAAGAACCTTTACAGAATTGTTAAAATAAAAACCATCTGTTTGGCATCCAGCAAATGGAATTCTCTTACGATGACGCTGATCGAGGATGAAAGAGAAGATCCCCTTGTGTATTTCCCCTGAACAAAAATTTTAAAAAAGGAAGAGGAGGGTCCGAATCTAATAACGCTGAATGTTTTCGCGCCCTGATGTGATAGATGGAGGTGCGCTGAGGTGCTTCAGAGCAAACTTTGTCATCCCCGTGAACTGAGGATCCCACTCCACAGGAAAGCAAGATGCAAAGAATCGATGAAGATGAATCCTTCATCCAACATTTCCACCGCACTCTGAGCGCATAAATCTAACGCATATGATTGTCAAACTGATTCCACTTCAGAAGGCTTTAAAATAGCGGAAAAACAAAGTGAAATAAATCATCCGCACTTTGTCCCGTGTTGCCTGAATGGATCCCTCTCTCTCTCTCTCTCTCCATTAGGAGGTTCATGCCACTGCATGTTTTTTCCTCTGCTGGTTTTTCAGGAGTGTAGCGTGGCATGAGTGCACTGAGGAGCCTTTCACCGGCTTCATCTGATACCGCTGTGACTAGGAGCAGGAGCTTCGCTACAGGCCGGGATCGACATGCATGGGCTGTTAGGTCAAACAAGGAGCTAGTCTTTCGACAGAGTTCGGAGGCTGGGTCAGGCTAATGTGATTTATCAATACGCCACATAAGTGAATCATTGTCCTTAATGGCCATGATAATCCCCACGACAGACTGTGGACGAGAATTGGTCAAGGAGTTAAAGGTTTGCTCGCTGGTCTGGACTTGAAATCTCGATTAGAGCTTCAAGAAGATGCACCTGCAGGATGCTCATGCATCTTCCTGAACTCTTACTCTATCTCTCTCTCACACAGTTACGCTGGATTGGCCAGTGGAGCCTGGGAGGGAAAAGACTATGCTCTGTTCCTTGATGCCGGAGCTCCGGCTCAGGTCAAGACTCAGCTCGCTGTAATCCCTCTCAGGTGATGCTGTTCGCATTCAGCCACTTCCAGCTGATCTGCTTAAATGCACCTTACTCATCCTCTAAAAAAGCCCCACCTCTCTTCAACCGAGACCCATGTCTGCTGCTACCCCTTGCTTTCTCAGACAATTTTGAAGCATTTTCCTCAAACGATCATCCTGGACCTTCACAGTGAATTGGAGAAATTGATTTTGCTTTATGGAATGAAAAATGTCACAAGGCTCACATCACCTGGATTCGATGTGTGAGAAAGGCTTATTAGAACCGTCGTGCCAGCTGCAGGGCTTTTTTTTCTTCCTCACTTTTTCCAAAGGCAAAGTGGAGTGTTCCTTCTCCTCCCCGCTAGGCACTTAATCAACATATTATATTGCACAGAAGTACCAGGATCCAACACTGACATTTACACCCACAAACCTGGGACATTGTGTGAGCTTTCAGCACACTGAGGCCCAATTTCTCTGGGCTTAAAAAGACACGACACAGTGTCTGAATGCATCCAAAGATTACTATAATTTGAAAACAACTGCATTTTGTCTAAAAAACCCTTTACACGTCACCTTCTTTTTGGGTGCATTCTCAATAAATGAAGCACACAAAATCACTTCTCAAGAGTCTAATACCTGTCAGTATCAGATTTCCATGGCTTCTTTATGGTATTCCTTGCATATATCAGCCCAAAACTATGAGTGTTTTTGTGTGCATGTGTATTTTGGCAGCACACCCCTGTTGCTGATAGTCATCAGCAGCACAAAAACATGTCATGCATCTCTAACCTGCTTCAGCCACTCCGTTAGCCAGCGTTGGTCCAATCTAATCGCTATTGTCCTTCAAAACATCTGGGAACGCTGGTTAGGTAACAGATCACACCGTCCCTTGTTATTTGAAACATGCTGCAGCCTGCTAGCAATTTAAATTTGGAATTTCTGTGTATAGGTATACGGAAGGGTTAAAAGTATCACATGACAACCTTTCGCTACTTTTGAACTGCTGTTACCAATTCAGTACCTGTTGTGAATGTCTCTGGGCCAAATTGTGTCTTTGGTTTTTTCAGGCAGAGTTTTTGCAGATTTAGTCAGCAGGTGGCATCACGAGCCAGAGAATACAAATGAAAACTAATACCCTTGTGTCCAACTATGATATCATTCGGCATCATGACACTGCTTCTGATCAGAAGGATGGAGGTGAGGAGATGTAAATGTAATATGTTCTGTCTTCTGTTTTAGCGCAGCTGAACGGGAGGTCGCCGTGCATGCAGTGAACAAGACAAGATCAGCCGAGAAACCACTCAAAGATACCAATCTTGAGTCTGCGAGCTGGAGAGTCTCCTCAGGAGAGACATCCCCTAATTGTAATGGCATCTCAATCCCTCACACCTCACTTTGTCATGTGGCAACATCGGCGCAGCATTTTTCATGGCCAATCTTTGTTGGCCATGAATGAAAAGATGAAAAGATATTTATTCAAATTGACATTTTGTTACGCAGTAAAATATTGCACCTATAGGAGCAGACAGTGGCAAAAAAAATTGAGATTTTGAAATTGTTCTCTTGAACAGTTTGAAACGCTCTCCCTGCGTGCCAGACAGGCTGTGTATAAAAGCTGTCACGGGAAATCTGAGGGCGAAAAAAAGAATCAGGCATTTCTGGGCCCATTGGTCAGTGATCTCTTACACATGCTTCTTTCAATGTGAAACACGAGGAAGAAAAGGAGGAAACAAATTCAGAAAACTTGGCCTTCCTGCCGCTGCCTGCTAGAATGGCACTTTTTGCCCTATTGCTGTTTCTCTCCAGGCACACACACACACACACACACACACACACACATGCAATACACTTTCTGCCACATATGTACAGCATGGGATTACTTTGACAAGTGTGACATCCAGCTAGTAACAATGTCTAGTTTATAGTACTCAGCCTAAAGCTGTTCTTGGGGTCAAATGTGTAAGTTAACCTTTTGACCCCCGCCCCCCTGCTTAGCCCACTCCATCTCCACCCCAGCCTCCCTTCCCCTCTTTCTCACAAACACCACAGAGACATCTACAGACGTGTATCAATACTGGGTCTTCTGCCATGACGAAAGGCAATATTTTTCCAGATTAGGGGGGGGGGGGTCTTACATTTATAAGATACAGGCTAAAGTGTAATTCACTCGCCTAAAAACCATCAAATATCACACAGTTCTTGGAGAATGGCACACACCGAGGAGCTGAAAAACGTGTGTGTGTGTGAGTGTGTGTGTGAGTGTGTGTGTGCGTGTGTGTGTGTGTGTGTGTGCGTGTGTGCCAGCACCCTGCAGTGATTGCCTGATTATTAGCAGATGGGCAGTGGAGGACGTGCCGAGTGCGGAGGTTCCCCCTGCATGGCACGCAGAACATATGAATGGGAGATTGCCTGAACATTTACGGGGCCCCTCTCCCCTGACGTCTGGTGACGTGTTTACTGTGCCGGTACCACCAGCACGCCGTGCGGACTGTTTGCTGCGACCCCAAACTGTGACCGATGCGCCTCTCGCATTCACCGCAGGGATTTCGGTGACGTGTTATGTCACAGTTTCTGTGGAGGGATTGGCGGGGGGGGTCACTTTCCTAATCCCACTGTCTCCTCATTCATTCATACTACAGAGCAGTATTTACAAAGGGGTTGATCCCCCCCCCCCCCCCCCCCGCTCAACTCCTGCGCCTCCGCTGAGTGACTGTCACGCGAGTTTCCGACCAACTGTTCAAAGCGGCTATGAGATCAATTAAAAGCAGCTTATGGGGCTGGAGTGGAGATGTGCAATTCATAAAGTCAAAGGAAGGGGATCCCGTATCTATTCATGAAATCACGACCCCCTCCCTCCCCACCGTTAAGCCGCCAGCTCTCCGCACGTCGATGCGCACCGGCGGCTTTTTTTTTTTTTTTTTACTAGATTCACATGGAAATAATATCGGAAGCCCCATCGTGTTAATGCTCATCTGACAGCGCGGTTTCAATGCGACCAACCCATTCAATGATGCAACGTGTTTAATGTCACACATTTTGGACAGACACGCGCGTAAATACTTTTGCGCACGTTTTACGCATCGCCTAAAAATTGTTTTACAATTTGCATAATCTTCTGTCTTTCAATCATTGTATAAAGTTATCGAAACTGCAGCTCCGGATCGTGACTTTGATTACGCGTGCGTGTCGAGCTTCTGGACTCGTCGTGAATTAAAATCTGTGTGGGATCTAAAACTCAGACATGTGCGTTTAAATAAAACACATATAGTATCAGTGTTTCATAGGACTTGTCTCTAACTCTCCCGGCTGATCCGTGCGTACTTGCGCTCCATGCGGGAACACGCAGAGGACGCACACACCAGCGGGTCGACTGGCTTCAACAGAACGCGTGCCACTCGGAACCTACACGAACCCTTCAGCCATGTGTTCGAGTCCCTCCCTGGATGCTGCCCCGCGACCTGTACGCGTGTTTACCTCTTTTGTTCCTCCTCCAGCGGGGCGACGGCGCCTGACAGTTGCTGTACTCCATACAGTTCAATATGATCAGGGCAAAGGAGAAGAGTCGAAACTGCATCTGGACGGTGATCGGTTGTTCGGGCTCCAGCAGAACGGTGCCAGCAGGGCTCGGGATGAATTCTCTGTCTTTGCAAAGTCCTCCTCCAGTTTCTTTGGTCGATTCTCAAATGTGTCAAACATCAGTCGAGATGCGACGTTTGATTTTGTCGCCGACTTGGATCATTTTTACGAAGCGCGATGGTCCTCCAGTCTCCAGAAGTGTCCGTGTTTGGTGCGCTGCGGGGGGGGGGGGGGCGGGGGGGGAACGACAAATGAAGTTACTGTGATAACAGTGTAATTAAATCAACA
>NC_090899.1:13758862-13789847 GCF_040956055.1 Brachionichthys hirsutus
CAGAACACATAAAGACCAGATTTCCAGAGAATCTGGACTCAATTACGGTGCACCTTGACTAAGCCTCAGCAATTAGCATTGGTAAGGCATCGAACAAGAGGCAACAACACCCTCATCAACACACATTTACAACAGAGCTCCAAATCTGCTGCTCATTAATAGCTTGCCTCCCAATCAATTATTAACACCTACAATGGGAGCCAGGCTCGCAGGGGCCAGGCCCCTTACTCCAGACAAGCCCTGTGCCACCAGCGCTTCCCGGCTCCGTCCAGGATTGGCAATTACCTTTTTTTAAAGGCACCTGCTACTCAATAGCTTCGACCCAGACTGTTAATTTAGCCTCTCGATTGCAGACATTCATGTCTGAGTGTCACTATTAATTTGTGTTAATTTGGGGAGTGTGGGGAAGCCAGTCGGAGGCGTTGCGTCTGAAGCCGGCTGGATGTGCTCGTCGCTCACCTGCACCAGGGCTGCAGCCGTAATTGGAGTCTAATGGTCTGATTGATCAGTGTGAGAAGTGAGGGATGAGACGGTGTTCTGGCCGCTCCATCAGTCAGACGGAGAGGAGAGGAGCCGGGGAGGGCGCTTGGCTGTATTTCGGTTACTTGGTTCTAGCCTTTTCCTGACCCATGCAGCAATTCATCAGTTCAGACTTTGCTCTGTCTTTAAATCCAGTTGAAAGCATTCCGTCTCTCCGATGAGATGCCTGAGCTGCACTTTGTTATTATCTTTATAAATATCCCATGTTTAAACCAGCCCCATAAATCGTCTATACATGCCTGTGGAATAACACGGCAGCAGGAGCAGGTGTACGGTTTGTCCGGTTCATTGTAATGTGAGTGAGCTAACAGGTCTGCAACAGGAACAGCTACAACTCTCATGCCAAGCTGAGCCCCTGGGCTCTGCAGACCTGCCACTGTCGACCCATCAGCTGTGAAATCTGCTTTCCCCTTTGATAAACGGTCGAGATGTGACCCTATCTCTGTCCTGCAGATGCCCAGATTTAAGGCTTTTGGCCCTCTGGTTTTTTCTGCTTCCTCTCACTCTCTCTCTTTTCATTCATTCTCTACCAAGCTTGACACCTCTCTTTCCACATCTGCTTGGACAACAGCATGCATGCCCCTCACTTTCTTCCGCGGCGTGACCCATCGCTGCTGAGGCCTGTCCAGCAACAACCAGCGCGCCTCAGCCTCCTCACCACAGCACATAACGCGAGGCCAGCTGCAGCTTGTGCTCCCATTTTGCACCTCTAGAGACCAGCAGCCCACTCCTCCTCCTCCCGTCCTAACTCACCCCTCCATCAGAATCTATCCGGACCTCACATACGCTCTCTTAAGGGCTCTATATATACACCAAAGTAGGGCTCCTATCTCCTTTAATGTAAAATCTACTTAAATTCACTGCATTTTCATTATTTATTGTAAGGAGTCATTACACTTTAGTCCCTCTCTGGGCGTGAAGCCAAGGCGTGAGAAACAGGATCCATACACCTTAACAAGGCAGCGCGACAAATATTACTTGACCTCTAAAAGCCATATCTTAAATGCTGTGCCTGGATGAAGGCATAATATATGTTTGATTTCAGAGGGGGGGGGCATACCAATATCTCACCAGCGGATCATGTGTTTCAAGCATGAGAGCGGTGTCGCTGCCGCCATATACCTGGTAGCCTTCGGGTAATTCACTCACCTCCAAGGTTTCAAGAAATCTAAGAGGGTAAAAGGAGATTTAATAGTCTGTGGAGGTCACACCTCATAAGAATGAGTGAGAGTGCCTCCTAGCTGAGGTAGAGGCTGATGAAGCAACCAGTCCTTATTTCTACCTCAAGCTCTTTCTCCAGCCTTCTGACCCCGCCGTGCAGCACCGTCCACCCTGACGCCATCGTTTTTTTCTCTCCTCACCCTCACATTTACCTTTCCTCCTTCCCTCTCCAGGTGAGGCATCTGCTGTTTGTTCCTTTCTGGGTGTCTCAGTGTTTTAAGATTTCCACAACTCCCTTGCCTACTGTTGGATAAAAAAAGAAATAATAAAAAAAATACTGAGATAAATGCAGTACTATATTAGGAATGGTGCCAACAGCTGCATGTTTAACTAGGCAACAGCTCAATAAATAGAGGCTTGAGTATGAAAAAAAGAAAGAAAAGAAAGAAAACCATGCTACTGTAAGAGAGATGATTCTCTAGAGCAAAAAAATCGAGTTGGGTTTTTTTTTTGTGGTGCGTCCTGAAAACAAAGTAGAAAGCTATGCTGAACCCTGAAAGCAGCAGGCTCAATAAAACAAAACATGCCAGTTGGAGTTGACCTAGCCTTTAATGAGAGAAAGTGAGATGCTGCTAACAGCCAGTACCCTGTTTGAGTAAAGAAACTTTAGTAAAAGGAGAGGGCAAGCAGCAAAGCATTGAAAGGACCCAGGAGAATATACACACATGAGATCCTCTAAGGCAATATGCCAAAGCGTCTTCTACTGATTTTAATTGCGAGGCGAGTCTGGCATATTCTGTAACCCCTCCACAATCTATTACAGGTGATGACCAGCACCTGCTTGTGTAAGGGGGGGGAGGAAGAAAAAAGAAAAACACCGGGATGAACTGGAAATGAATTCCTCAGAGGACAGTTAGTTAAGATCGTAACACTCTTGCCAAGAGCAACAATCGGTTTAAGAGTCTAGTTCAGCAATTTGTGAAATGTGCGTCTACAAAGAGCGCCTGAAACAAACAAATTCAAAAAGGCGTTTCATATGCCATTAACAGAGATTGTGAGGGTTATTTGAGGGACAGATGAAGGTTGCTTTTGGAGGCCTTTCAGGGAAATTCATGCCGCGATAGCGGGAGAAATATATGGAGTGTGTTACTTTAGAAGGCAACTTGAGGTGTTGCTCTGTCAAATCACTTTTCCGCCCAAGGATAACTGGCTTTACCCTGAGAGAAGCCGTATTTCATGGCTATAATACAGCTTGAGTTATTTAAAGCCACTGATGACTTCAAAACCGTGAGGGGGAGCTTAGAAAACACTCCAAAACTGCTCTGAAAACAATTTAACAAAGTTATGCATTTAAGGAATTTAGGAAAAAATGGTTGGGGGTGGTGAAAACCTCTTATGGACTTTTCCTTATGTTTCTTAACAGGATGAACCGGCACTTGGTTACAATTTTAATAAGACTTTCTTAATTAATGCAAATGCAGAGTGGAATATGAAACCCACGGAGGACCTGTTACTCTACAAGAGCAGTAGGTCAACCTGAGCCTCTTGTTTCCATGGCTGCGAAAAACAAAGTTGGACCAAATAGAATGATTTGCCTTCAGGTTTTATCAAACCCGATAGTCTCAAAGTACTTAGTAAGAAGACATGCATTCTAAAAGGTCTTAACTAATGGTGTTTGATCATTAAACCAATCTTTAATCATTTATACAAGCAAGCCAATAGCCATTGCATCATTACGTTTCCATCAATGGTTCGTGATCATCTCCTCTACAATCGTGTATCTGCCTCGCGGGTCACGCGGCTGTTGGATCCTATCCCGGCTGACTACGGGCAAGAGGTGGGGAACGCCCTGGATGAGATGCCAGCTCATTGCGGTAACACGAAAGACAAATAATCACTTACGCTCTGATTCAATTTTTGTATAACCAATTCACCAAAAGCTGCGTGCTTTTGGAGGTGGAACCTGGAGAAAACCCACGCGGACACGGGGCGATCATACCATCTCCGTTAATTTTGGGTAGGTTTTTTATCCTGGGCGCTTTGGAGCGACTTGCGTCATCATTGCTGTCACCATCTGTATCATTGAGCTTCTTTGAATCCTTAGATTTGTTCATACACGGATTTTGTTGCCGGTGTTTAAAGAATGGCAAAGCACTGCTGACTCTAAGTCATGTTCATTTGACCAACCTGCATCTTTATACTGTGCTAAATCACAATTATAAAACAAACCTGTTGCCTCTTACCAAATATTGAAATGGGTCATGCAAAGCAGCTTTCACAGAGAACATGCATGCCCATGATCGGGTCTAAATGAACCTCATCTGAGATCCTTCAGCTGTCGTCTCTCAGCCATCCCACATTAGAAGCTGAAGATCACGGATGATCAGCGTCTTTATTCTTTTTTGGGGGTTCAAAATCTGGAACAACGTGCTGAACAAGACGTGTTTTCTGAAGCTTGAGCCGTCTGAACGTAAATCAATTCTTGAATTGGAGGAATTTGCTTTTCACACTTTACCTGAAGGCGAGCAGGTTTTCTACTTCATTTCATTTTTGTAGTAAGTTCATGATGAAAAAAAAATATTCGGGATGATACAATAGTCAAGCAAAACAAGGACGTACCAGTGTGACGCTC
Source organism: Brachionichthys hirsutus (assembly GCF_040956055.1). Classification (NCBI taxonomy): domain Eukaryota; kingdom Metazoa; phylum Chordata; class Actinopteri; order Lophiiformes; family Brachionichthyidae; genus Brachionichthys; species Brachionichthys hirsutus. The sequence goes on from NC_090899.1 coordinate 13,763,196, forward strand.
TCAGTGCCCATCTCGATCTTCCCTTCGAAGGGTCCCCATGTTGTCCCGACGGGGAGCTGCTGTCGGCTGTGGATCCGACGCTCACCATCTTTAAGGAGTCCATCCAGCTCCCCTAAAAAAAAGACACCGGATCCCAAAATAGTTAGCTGCGGTGCTCCACATATAGCACACGACTTCCACATCAAATCACGCCGACATTGTCTCCCTCCCGACACCTATGTGTGTGATAACATGACAGCCTCAACCCCCCCCCGCGCAAGAAGTGAAGGTTAAAGTCAAGCCGTTTCAAAGTGGATAAGCAAATCGAGCCCACATCTATCTGATGGCGTTCCCCCGACACACAGCACGCTAACCTTGCTTGAGAGATGTCTCGTGTTGAGATAATCGCTGTGAGACAGTGCAGACTTCCTGGCTGGCAAGAGCAGGCCTATTTCTGCTGTTCCAGGAAGGCCGGGCCCTTGTTAGCGCAGTGCAGAACTCCGGTTAATTAGCAGTGAAACCGGATAGCACTGTGAGAACAACCGGTGCTCACCTCCCTGACACTAACCGCCCTATCTCTTAGATTCAGTGTACTTTTTCAGGATGGTGATTAATCAAAGAGTTATGATAAACCATACTGGACATGGTTTTTCTTTTGGGAGGGGAATTTTCTCCGTGTGTGTTTATGTGCCGGAGTCTCAAAGGAAAGGTATGCAGCTCTCAAATGTGCTTTTCAGAGCTGATGCCTTGAAGTCTAGTTAGATGAGGCTTATTATTAAACGAGGAATGATTCACTGCAATGGTGGTTTCACTCCTGAAATACAATCCAAGGTCTTATATCTTGTAAATCTTAATTCTTGTGCATTGAAGTACACTCAGTACAAACACACAACAAAATGATGTGTGTCTGTGTTTTAATGAATCGTTTACATTTTATCTGGTTAATTCTTTTCCCCAAAATGCAATTATGCAAGCGCACTGAAGAACGTTCCATGACACACGTACAACCAGTTATTATTTACATAGGCTGCTTCTCTAAGAATCTTTATTATCCTTTATATTTAAATATCCGTCTTGCTTTTGTTTATCTTTTTCTTTTGTTTATTGACAACGACTGCCTGTAACTAGCCTGATCATCCAAGAAAAAAAAAAGTGATTTCACCCTGCAAACAAAACGAAGTAATCTGGACCTTGATCCAGGGGAGGTTTCACACCTGACATTTTGTTCTGGCTCAAACTGGATGGTCTGGTCCAAATAAAGCTGTTGACGTCTATTTAATTCTCACCCTGTCAACTAATTGTCACGACCAGAACTGGGACCCAAACGCACGACTCCAGAAGCAATGTCCAATTCAATAACGTTTTAATGCAAAGTATCAGCAGGAATCACTCTCAGAGAAATATAATTATGACCGTGATAAAGAACAAGAGAGAGGAGGCGTGAGTGCCAAAATAATACGTGAAGTTGGAAAAACACAGACACAAGACAAAAACTAAAAGTTTTTAGACACTAATGAACACAATCGATATTCTGATCTACTTGAACTGAAGGAGCAAAACGTTTGCAGGTGATGAACCTGCCGCATGCGCAAAATACTCATGTGTTTATAGGCAGGAGTTTATTTTAAGAGCTGTCAACGGTGAGTCGTCTGACGTATTGTTCAGTTCATTTGTGTCCATGTTGACTGAGCCGAAGTAATCATGAACTTTCTGGTATGCCTGTGGAATAATAAGCTATTCAGCTCTGCTCCACGGGGTAAATATCAGCCATGTATCTGCGGCACGCCGTTGTGTCTCTCTGTTGTGCTCGTATGGAGATGTGTGCTTCTGTGCTTCTGTGCATGTGTAAGCACGATTGAAACCTCAGGCTAGTGTCATTACCTGCTACAAATGACATTTTGAACTTGTACTCGTCTGCGGTGGTCAGTCCGGTAGCAGTTAAAATCTAAATGTCACCCATAATGCAAATCTGCACCCCTGCGACGCGAGCGCATGGTCAAAGCATTGGGACGTTTTAGAGGAAATACATGCACGGTTTTTGAAATAGTCTTTTAAAAAAAAAGACACACGAGACAATCTGGACTGTGTTATCTCATTGATTCTTTCCCGCTACGTCCCCTCCTGTGTTCCTGCGGCACGCTGTCTTCCTGGTGCTGCAGTGGAAGGTGGGTGAGCTCATTACACAGAAATAATTAAACATTGGTGCACAGCTGGTCATCATCACGGCGAGCAACAGCCACCGCTTGATGCATTCTGTTTGTGCTCAGATAAGAGGCACGGCCTTTAGCCGCTTGGATGCAAGTTCCTGTTTAGCCCCGCTTGACAAACAACTCAAGCTTTCTATGGCCAATAATTCTGATTCCTGTCCTTCTCTCTCTTTTCTTTTGGAGTCAAAAGGGAATAATGGGCAGCGTAGGTGAAAAGTGGGGGAGAAAGGGACAGGAGTCATGTTGTGTCGTTTGTCGTCCGCCATGTTTAGGTGGCGGTTGTGCCCATTGCCTGAGGACTTTGCAGGCTTGCAGATGGCTGGTCACATCTGTTGCAGACACGAGTGGAAGATCTGCACAAAAACACCCTTGGATGAGTAATGAGCTCACTTCATGCTCTATCTCTGTGAGCGTTTGCAGGTTCACTCACATATAAAGTAATGCGATTTTATGTGCGGGTAATTATGGCAGCAAAGACTTTTGATCATTGTGATGATAAATCACATCACAAATACGTTTTGTACAAACATAGCAGACAGAAGCAGGAAGAGAACCTGTGGTCGGCCACGAGGAGATTTAAAAGCCTCTAAATTTAAAAGACTTAAGAACCCCAACCCTCCATATCCCAACCAACCCTGCTCTGCCACCTTCACCCTCTGCACCCACCGACACCTCCTCAACCACCACCCCTCCCTCGATAAGATCATCATCTGTCGCTAGACTCTAGTCTAGAGTCCGTTCCTGCACTGTACAGATACTTGGCAGACCAATGAATGTCCCTTTGTGTGGAGAGATCCTCTTCAGATGGCACCCAAGATTCTCCATGCTGGCATCTGCTTGTTTTGTTGTTGTTGTTGTTGTTGTTGTTGCTTCATTTCAATGAATAGGTGAGGACGTCTGATAGAGAGACCTTAAAAGGTTTTCTGTCGTGAAATAATGTTATCATATATAATTGAATCAAAATCATGTTCTCCTTTATATTCTATATATCAGCTAATGTGAGGAAATGATTGAAGTTTTATGATCTATATACTGACTGATTGATTATATACATGTTTTCTATGGCTGAATGCTACAATAATTCTCTATTGATTGTTGATTCCTGAAGTCTTTAACCATATTTCCTACACTTTCCTATAATCTTAGGAATTTGGAAGCTGTGACAAATAACGTACTCAACTTGCAACTGCTGATTAGTTAAAACATTTACTCGAGCCGTTCTCCGTGTGTATTTTACTTCTCCAACGAGTTCAAAGACCCAGCTTCAAGAGGCAGAATCCGCCTGCAGCATAGTAAAATCTTGATCAATGATCAAGCTCATGTTTTACTTCACCATTTTCCCGTTATCTTGAGCATCCTTACTGTAAGGACGGATGCAACTGGGAGACAAAGGACGATGAGACAAGTGGGAAAATGCGTTTGAGCTTCACGCAGCTGATGATCCCCGTTGATATCGAGCAGCACCTTTGAATCAAAGCAAATAAATGACCGCTGTTCAAAGTTCAATATCCTGTTCGAGGCAATTCACAGATGTCTCGCTGAGCCCCAGTCATCTCCAGTGACAGGCCGCGTTATAGAGCCAGCAAATGGGCTATAAATTAATACACCATAAGAGAGGCATGTGGGGTGAAATGAAACGCCCTGTATCGGTTCAACAAAAGGTGCCACATCTTTAAAGCAGATATGCGATATGGAATTTTACAGCTGAAGGAGAAATGTCGCAGAGCTTTGATAAGAGAGCGATGAACTTTCTCCACCCCTTCCCAAACCACTATTATCAGGTCCCAGCTGGCAAAATGCATCATGTATACCACACAGCCCACACTATTATCTCTGAGAAAGACCCTGGGTTTCAAACAGTGGAAGACCCCCACCATATCTGTGTCCTCCTCACCCACCACTAAGCCCCCCCAGCCCAGCGTGACTAGATGACGCCTGCCTGTGGGCCCCAGGGGGTGGCAAGAAAGTTTGCTCAGGACAAAGTTTATTTGGGAATGGTCAGCGCTGGTTGTATGGATAAGTGGGTGTATTTTCTGAATTTTTTCAAAAACACATAATTGAATGATGAAATAGATCATTTTCATAATATCCCTGAACGACGAATCCGCCTTAAAAACGTGATTGTTTTGGGAAGCATGCTTATTCTCTTTCTGATGGAGCGTTAGACAAGAGGAGTGATTCCATTGTCGTATCTGTCCCAGTTTAAATCATCAATACAGCTTGAATTTGGTTAGCTTAGCATAGCATTGTGACAAGCAATGGATGGAAAGCGTTCGTCCAGGGCCTTCAACCATCAGCTATAAGGCTCACCTCTCCCATATCCATCTCCTTTGTTAAATATGATAGGGGGTCATGAAGAAATAGTTTCTTTGCCGTGCTAAGCAGCCAGATTTAAAGGTGCAGTCTTCTTATTTATAGGTGTAAGATGGCACTGCGGCGAGTCAGAGCTAAACATATTCACTTCTTACCTTGGTAAATAAATGAAGCATGCTTCCTGCATGGTGTCGATCATAGGAAGATAACTTAAATCATTTAAGGTTTAAGAGTCGTCCATCATTGATACCTCATAACAATGATGAACTCAGTATTTACGGAGTGATCAAAATAAAACTCAGGATTCTGAGTTTGATCTGCACTCATTTAAGTATTAAAGGCATGAGGCAGGGTGGAATAGCACACACACACACGCACACACACACAGTACATTACCGCAGCAGAGGATGTTGTTTGGTGTCATTGAACAATTGAAATATAACAGTTGTCAACGCTCTGTTTCATCAGAGGCCTGGCATCGTCAGCAGCACGCTCCCTGACAACAATCTCCGAGACATCCATCTTTGGAGAAGCGCAGCAATTTCTACCGAAAGTATGTGTAGAGAGACAGCAAAACTTAAAGAATGACTGTCTTCACACAGAGATATCACTGTATCGCTGAAAACATCTAGAGGACACACACCACTCCAGCAGGAATCTGATTATTTTAAACGCTTTCCTTAAAAACTTCCGAACCATGAAAAGGACGATACTCCACCTGAGCGTGTCAGGGCGAATGAGTAATTGGTGGTATGTGCGTTGGGGAGGCATGTAGTTCAGACAGATGGATGGATGGACTTTAGCCAGCGACAAAAAGAAGCTGCAGCTTCATGTGTTCAGCCTCGTCATAAATTCCGTGCAGGAAGCGCAGCATGACAAATAGATATATGTGGGAGCGATTGGTTCGAAGAATCTTTGCCTGCGCTCTGAAATTCCTAAACAAACAACGTTACTTTTTTTTTTACACACAACACAAGTAAACACGGCTACCTCCCACTCTTGATGTTCTGCAGTTAATTTTAGACTATTTTTAAAATACTCCTGAATCTCCTCCCAAGTCAATTACCAGGCTTCAACTTCCCCTGGGTAACGGGGAATTCTTGCTCCCCCCCCCCCTGGGTGACCTAGTTGTCTTTTGTGAGTAGGTTTTAGCTGGAGCAGTTTGACAGTCAACAGATAAGATGGATTAAGGTTTTCTTTTTTCATCCAGTTTTGATGTGAACAGCGTAAAAGCGGGTTAAATCATCGAGTTTCAGGAGTATTTTTAAATGCCTGGAGATAGTGCGATAAAGAAGTTAAACCTAAGACTTGGACCGGGGAGGTCAAGGTCGAGGCTTTGGAGAGCAGCAACCGGGTGACGGCGGCCAGCTCTCGTCTCGCTCAGAGCGAGCTGATTGCTGCAGCCGAGCCCACCTCTCATCACTCCCAGAAAAGATACACGAAAGGAGTGAAACAAAATCTGCTGAGAGCTTGACGGGTGGCATCAAAGAGCAGAACACCCTTTGCCTTGTGTGGGTGCCTGTGTGTGTCTAAGTAAGCATGTGGTATGTGGTGGTGGGAGGGGGGGTTAATTCCTGCTCGCATTCTATTTCTATTGCATGCATGAATGAGATGTGTGTGCGTCTGTATGTAAAATATTGTTCCTCCATGAGCAACTAGCTCCATAATTATGTTTTGATTGTGAGTGCTAAAATAAAACAGCAATTAATCTGTTGATGTGAGACAGAAAATAGAAGTGCAACGCACACCCGGTTTACAGAGCGCTGCAACATTAAAACAAAATCACACTTCATTTCATCATTTGCACACCTCCTCAGCCACCTCCCCTTCCCTCCCTCCCACCACCCCCAAACTTGATCCGAGGCGTGCTTAACATGCGCGTATAGGAGCCGGCAGCCGTAAAGCCACGTGGCGCCACCCAGCCAATCCGGAATTCATTTGAATGTTTAAACCAACGGCGTGATGAAGCCGCTTGAGCACAAGAAAAGGTGAAGAGGCGATCGCAATGACAAACAAATCAGAACGATGCACCCAGTCAAAAGCCACATGTACCTTGTTTGCTTATCACATGTCACATCTGGCCGACGCTGAGAGGTTTTTGGTTCCAAATATTTCTGAGGGAACATATTCCTGCGTTTTGTGGCCGTCTATTCCCCCACCGCTCCTCATGTTGGTGACAGGGGAGAGTAATCCTATACACAGGCTGCTATTGTGAAATGAGAAACTAGCCTCCTTCACTGCCAGAGACCAGATGCACCTCTCCCTCTCTCTCTCTCTCTCTGTCCTAATCTGTAAACGACTTAAAGGAGCCTTATCTCCGGGCTCTTCTGCTTCATTTCATGCTTGATTTACTTTAATTTGTCTGATAGGGCACAAGGATTTGGAAATGGCCCATCTTTCGGTGGAAAATGTTCTGATTTTTCTCCGGCATTGTTATGTGGAGGTTTTTGACTTTTCTCTTCCCCTCTCTTACTCCTCTTTCTCTATTCCCCATCTCCATCTCTTTCCCACTCTCCATCCCTCTCTCTTTCTTTCTCCATCATGTCTTTTTTTCCTTTTTCTTTTGAGATGGGTTGGGGTGGAGGAGGAGGAGGAGGAGGAGGGTCTTGCACCGGTGCAACAGTCTGTTTGAGTGCATTTAGATTCAAGCCACCGCAGCAGGAACAAGTTTTCCATGAGGTGTGATTTAGTGATGGGTGCCTGCGACACTGGAGTCATGTTTGCCTTTCAGATCCACAGTGGGCGCAGAGCAGCCGAGTGCTTCAAACCACAAAGATCTTATGTTTAAGTTAAGAGGCGACTGGCCCTCCAGTTTAGCAAGCCGGTGAGCGGCTGTTGCTGATAAAGTTGCTGCACAATGAAGGACGGGGACAAGTCTACAGATGCCGCCGGTTCTTTTTCTGCTGGTGGAACTCAAGCACTTGCATGGCTGTCTGGCTGCTCCCATCACCAAGGCCCCCCCCCACCTCTTCCATTTAGTGACTGAATGACAGGCACTGAGCTATGATCAGAGAAGCCCATATCTTACCAGATCCTGAATAATCTCCATTCCCACCCACCGATGGCCAAGCCCCAGAGGCAGCACAAAAAAAAGGGAAAAGGAGATAGGAGAATGGAAAGAGCGGTCCTGTGTACATCGAGATGCGACGTGGTTCCACTGGGCTCCTCGACAGGCTCACTGTGGCAATAACCTAAATTCAGTCCAGCTGACTAATCTGAACGGTGGACGTCGCAATCAAAGATTTAACATTCAGATCTGCAAAGAACTGAAGGAACGATAAGAAACACACCCCACTGGCGAGTTAGAGATCTGCATTAAACAATTAGAGTCGTCCTCGACTGATGGTGCATGATCTCGTTTTCCCAAGCAGACTGACATGAAATGTCACAAACCACACCTCCAAACACAATGTGCATAAATACATGGTTAAACACACACATGCACGCACACACAGGAAGGAACAGGGAGACCATTGAAATTCATCTCACAGCCTGAATTTACTTAACTGCGGGTCTGTGTGTGGTGATAAACGGAGTGATGATCCGGCAACACGTCTTTATCCATGCTTTGCTTTAATTAACGGAGGCTTGTTTGTTGAAAAGATGATTAATATGCCAGTGAAAATTGTATAATTGAATACCACAACATCCGCACAATCAGGGAGGAACACGCCATTTTTTATAAACTTTTTATTATCATTATTATTATTAGTACTATTATTTGGTATTTTAATTCACTTGACATGCGTGCCCCACCCCCCACCAGTCCTAAACAGAGGAGAGAAGGAGATGGAATTGGCGTGACCAGCAGGCCATGCACAGCCCCAACTGTTCATCACCAATGAGGGGCATTCACAGGTGGGGGGGGGGGACTGTTCAGATTTCAGTGTGTGTGTGTGTGTGTGTGCAAGAGAGAGAGAGAGAGAATTAGTCGGGGGTCTGGACTTTGGAGGAGATATGATTGGATGGGACTGAGTGCGTTCCTGTGGCCAAATAAAAAAGGGAGGGCAGCAAACACCTTGAAAGAGAACTACAAACCAAATCCACTCAGATATACTCTGTAGTTTCAATCTAAAAAGGCTAAAATAAATGAAAATGTCCACATACAAGTACGTTCCACTCCAGCAATCCAGCGTTTAGCCAGCGTTACATCCCATCGCACCACATGCACGAGAGTCTTCATGCTAATACTGAATACACACATCACGTATTCGACCAATTACAGTTTTACTTCTTGGAAAAAATGTGTGCAGCTACAGCGCCTGGGAGGGTATAAGCATTGCAGAATCAATCCAATCAATCCAGGGCGCTAAAGACTTTCCATATTTAGCAACATCCCCCTGCTACTTCTTCCTTAGAGCCTTGTAAAGAGAAATAGTCCTCACAGCAAAGCGATGTCGTCGTGAGTGGACACAGATTCTGCTGAAACGCAGACAAAATGGTTGGAAGTGAATCATCTTATTAAAGGCATTCTCAGCATGCCACATCCCACGTAGCCACACAAACACTAGAGCTGACTGTCGTGACATCTCCTTCAGATGATAAGAACAGCATTTTGCCCCATTTTAGATTATAGAGCTAACAACCATGAACTTCCTTCATAAAGCCTCTTAGTATAACCGATCAGTGATTAAATTTGCATCCAGGCGATGCAGCATAGCAGTAGAGTGATTTGTCTAATCTCTAGTTGCACATTTCATCATTATAATCACACATTGTGAATGTGTGTGTGTGTGGGGGGGGGGGGGGGATGTCTCTGCACGCAGGTGATCTATATGAGGTAAAAACCTCATCGTCTCTTTTCAGAAATAAAATGTATTTGGAGAAGAATAAAAAAATCCCCAACAATGTTTACACGCGACACTTTGATTGCAATTTAATTTTACATCAGTGAGGGCCCAGAACTCACAGGGAAACTAATGATGGACTTTCATCATCAGTATCAGCAATCTTCATGTCATTCATGTTTTGTGAGACTTGTGTGAAGACTTTGAATAAACTCCTGGAGGAGCGAGATAAAACCTTCCCCTTTCTGAGAGAGAATTGCCATGATGCACGTCCAAATTTCTTGATTACAAGACGAGAGAGAGAGAAGGGAGGGGGGCCTTGAATGAAAGCCTCCGCTGAAAGTTTTCAGTTTGCTGATATAACAGTCAAGTGTGTCTATAAGTCTACTTAAAACGCTTAGGTATCAGTGGAGACAGCTGCGACACCCTCGTCTTATGATTCTGTCGAGACAGTGCATTATCAAACCTTTCTTACCGCTCTCAAGCTACATTTCCGGTGACAAAAGCTTTGCAAAAGCCTCCTGAAAGGATTCATCTCTATCCTAATATTTCCAATCCAATTTAACTGGAGAAGGCAGAGTGGTCTGAGCACTAGTTTACCAATCTTTGCTTTCCAAGTGTGCAGAAGGCTTGAGGGGTTCAATCAATGGCGCTTTGATCTCAGCTGGAACCATAATTATTTAACATTGTTACAAGGATTTCTCTAATCCATCGTACCATTAAATCCCTTTTACACTCATCTCCTGCAGCCTAATCTGCATCTGGGTGCTCCGTTTGTCTCGCTCTCTCGCTCGTTTTGGCTCGTCCCTCCTTCCTTGACGACATCCTGACTTTATAACGGACTTGGCTGCTGAGTTAGAAAATGCCTTGTTTGCTGAGAACAACCCGACTGAACTGTGCTGAAATGGACAGTTGCCGGTTAAGAATAGAAAAGTATTATTTTTTTTGCCTACTGGAGTTTAATTCATTTTACTTTCAGCTCAGTCGAGGCCAAATCTGGAAACAAGTCTGCAATTAAAATGTGACATTTTCAAAGCCGAACTGTCGATCTTCTTTTCTAGCAGTTCCCCGTCTTTCCCATAGAACTAGAATTTTATCTGGCTCAACTAAAAGTTTAGGAAACGTCTGCCCTAATGATTCAATCTCTCTGTGTACTGTATATTGGTGATCACTTTAACTCCGAACATAAAGGGCCTACTGTCGTCTTGCAAATATATGCAGTATTTTAACATAATATAAATAGCAGCATGGGCAAACAATTGTTGATATCGTGGCCATCTGGGCCTCCAGTTCTTCTCGCATGACATATGTGCATTAAACCTGAAATGACTATTGCGTTTTTTTGCCTGTTATTTTATTGGTTTTGTTTTATTGCTATATTTTAGGTAGAGTGGAAGACGGACTGGATGCTTCTGGGTCGGCTGGAGTCAAAAATGAGCCTCAATACTTTTTACATCTGCGTGAAGTTCTGTTTTCAGCGTCTTTGATGTCCTGAAAGGAAAAGGAAGCAGGTGGATGTAGTTTTTTTTATATCGTTTTTATGGTAGGGTGCGTGTGTGTGTGTAGGTGTGCGTGTAGGTGTGTGTGTGTGTGCTCGAGCTTCATCTGTGTCCGACCATCAGGTAGCTAGATTCTCAGATGGCCACTCTTCCAGCTGACCGCTGTCTTTCCCTGGCCAATGACCAGCTGGCGCCAGGAACTGTCCGTCACTCACAACTAAGGGATCGTGAACAAGATGGTCACATGGTCTGTTACCTCTTGTTCACTTCTGTCCTCTTTATGAATTCCCTCTTTTTCTACCCATCTCATCCATCAAGTCAGAATGCTGCCACTGTGTATAATGCAAAAGCAGAATGATCTAATTAATTACCATTACATGTAAAATATTGCATTTTAATCAGTTAAGAATTCTATAACTGAAAGCATTGCTTGTAGATTAGAGATGAAACAATTTTATAGTCAATGAAAAACAAAAATAATTTCGATTTTGACTCTTGATTCTAACTGGCAGAAACAGATTTAAAACTTTACTTTGACTACATTTCCAACACGGCACCAGCATAAAATCAGATCTGCCCTCTTTCACACTCAAAGTTTATCAGGATAATTAAAATGTGAATTCTATATGTACAAAATCCATGATGACATAATGATGATAAGGATCATCATCATCATCATCATCATTTGGCAGCTGCACATTGGCAGCTCACTCATCCTCCCCTTGTACTTAGTATGACTGTATGTGATCACCATTAGTGGAATGTCCCTTTAAGAATGTTTTATTCTTCAAAGATGTAGTTTGTTAGTTTTCCCATTATGTGGAAAGTGAAGATGTATTTTTACAGCATCCGAAGATCCGGTTGACCTAAAACCAAGTCAATATTGCTGCGAATCATCCTTCTATCCATCCATCCATCCATTTTATTCCGCTTTTCCACCTTGCATGTCACGGGTCTGCTGGAGCCTATCCCAGCTTGCTATGGGTGAGAGGCGGGGTGTACACCTTGGGTGCGTCGCCAGCGCATCGCGGGGCCACACAGACAGACAACCCTTCACACACACTCATACACTACACACAATTTGGAGTACTCAATTCATCTAATTAGCATGTTTTTGGCAGTGGGAGGAAACCGGAGAACCCGGAGAGAACCCATGCAGACACGGGGAGTACATGCAAACTCTGCACAGATAGGATTCGAACCCGGAACCTTCTTGCTGTGAAGCGACAGTGCTAGCTGATATGACATCGAGCCGGCCTGCTGCCCATCAATGCATTGAAATAGTATATTATTGAACTGCTTGTATTCAGGCTGCATCATCAGTGTGGCGTTCAATCTAACAGACTGAGATGTTGGCGCTCTATAATTAAAGGGCAGTAGCCCACAACTCCTGCTTCAGACGTGCGTCAGTTCACATAAGTTGATTAAAGGAGATTGACATGTGTTCCGACTAAATACCACACTGAAGCAAAAGGGTAATTAACAAGCTTAACAGTTTCAGCCGAAATGACAACGATCACAATTACAGCGCTCCTAACGAACCCCGGGTTTTCATGGCTTTCACAAGGGGGTGTAGTTTACACGAGCACGCCTTTAGATAAGGCTGAGAACAAGTTCATTAGCAGAGTTAGCTATAGCTAACACGCGCCATTCCCAATTAGCCCGGAGCAGAGCAGGAACGAGAGCGACAGTGAGATTCCTATCACCACTAGTCCATGAAAAGGAATAGAACAGCACGACGCGCTATCTCCCAAATCAGCGGCCGATTGCGAAACATCCGTGACGAGAAATGAACACGAGACAGAAGATGGGCGTGCAGATTGGCTTCAGGACATACTCGAAGTCGCCGGGTGTTCCACATCAGAGACCCCAGCAGTCTGAACGGCACCGAAGACGCAGCTATCAGATGAGCGCGGCGCGTTATTCCTCCTCCGCCGCTCCAGACATAAAGACAATCGGGGGGGGGGGACGCCAATCGCAGACATGCACTTGACACGAGTAAGTGTAACGTGGCGATGAAACGCTCGGACAAGAAATAGTTCAATTAAAGGATGTAGATTGAGAAGTCTTTTGTTGTTACTCAGCAAAAGGGAAACGGCGCGGAGGTGCTTCAAAGGAATCACCAAAGCAGGTGGGCATGTTCCGAGTTAGCCCACCTCATTAAAAGGCCCCGGTCTCTGTTCATGTAACGGCCATTACACATCCTATTCAGATGCACGCGCTTCTGTGATTAAAAATTATCTGCTGGCAATCAGATAATCACACCTTCTTAAACTTAAGCCAAAAAGTAACAAAGAACTTTTGAATGCCGAACTATCTGAACAGCGACAAAGAGATCAAAGGGTAGACAGTCTCAAACTAAATAAATGTGCTTTTAATCGGTTTGAACAGGAAGTCATGTCATTTCGAATGTTCCTATCTGATCGCCTGATTCCACCCCCCCTTTATTCAAATTATAACATGCCCATCTGACTTTTCCCCGCACAATGGGAAAAATTAAAAAGGGAAATGACCTTTCATGGCCGCCATGATGAGGGAGTGAATGGCATTATTATGCGGCCAGATTAATTTCCGCCCACGCCGTGCTGCCCATTGAGAAAACAGAGGGCCACGACTGCCTCCGTGTAAGGCGTGCACTAATTGGTCGGGGCATCATGGAGATGCAGGGAAAGTTTGATTTCTGTTTCTCTACATCCAGCAGGGATAAGAACACAGCCGGTCTTCAGGTTGGTTGTCATTTTGATAACCGGTCCGGCTGTGGTTCACTAAAAAGTGAAACCATGCCTCACTTCACCTCCTCTGCAGTCACAGAAACTCTTTGCTCTCTCAGGACCAGACTCTGCCTCCATTCCCCCCCGCCTGCTCGTCCCACCAGTGTGTTTCTGAGCCTCTAATTCTCATTCTGATGGGCGAGAAGACGCGGGGAGGATAATTACAGTCAGTCATACATCCAGTCATGCTACATCCATCCCTCGTTTTCAAAGCACTATTTTTAAGCTCAGCATTTTCCCCCTAAAAAGGGCCTTTTCCCCTCATGTGATGCCTTCTTTTTGTCACGGCCCCCATAGTTCTGAGCTGACCCCCTCAGCCCCGTCTCCTGACTGATCACAGTGATGGTTTATTACTGTCGTCCCTGCGTTCTTATCTTTAGCCAGCAATGCTCATTTCCTTCTACAGATTTAAATGCAAATGCGAAATTTAATGATAAATGCATTATCTGATAGGTGCGATAACACTGATTCACTGTCAGTATAAAATACACACCCCGGGGGGCTGCGAGCCAGCAAGCACAACTTGCCCAAATCCACTTTTTCTCCCTCGCTCTCGACTCTTTTTTCTTTCTCTCTCTCTCCCCCCACCCCTCTATCTCTCTCCCTTTCTCTTTTTTAGAAATGCATGTACCTGCAATAAATTCTTGAGGTCATTTTATGCATAAAAAGGAATCACATTTTCTGTGATCAGCAGTGTGCTACCGCTAAGCAGTAGTTGCAACTGCATGTCTTCTCCAATGTATTATCTATTGCTTTGATGAAGTTTCTTGTAGTGAAAAAGGTAATATTAGATAAAAAAAAAAAAATGTGTTGCAAGCTTAAAAAAAAAAAAAGCTCCATCTGCATTGTGTTATGACTTTTTTTTAAATAAATGAGAAATCTGCTTTTGTTGGTAATGTAGTGTTAACAGAATTACAGGTGATCATGCAGGTAAAGAAGCATAATTTTTCCTCATACAAGATATAATATATGAATTGTATGATACCATGCTGCTCCTTTTCTGCTTGAAGATAAAATACAAACATGCAGCATGCATTGGAGTTCAGTTAGAAGGACTTTTATGAACGGCACTACGGAAAATATCCAGTATAATTCCTTACTTGGCCCATCCCATTCGTCCGGCCCCACCGCGGTATTCCTTGCTTTCTCGCCCGGCCCGTCCATCTCCGACTCGCCTGCTTCTCGCTTTCTCTCTTCCTCACCTGCAAGCAGAAGAAAAAGAAAAAAAAGAATAATCACATGTGAAATAAACCGAGCAGCACGCCGAATGTTCACGCTGTGTTCAGACATCTAATTTGATCAATCACTACATTAAGGGCTGTGCCGCCCTTTCAAAGGCAGAGGACTTTGGCTATTATCCCAGGAAAAAGGTTGTACAACTCCTTTGTGCAGTTATATGATGTCGTGTGAACCATTGTCATGCGTGTGTGGCCGTGCAGAAAAAGTTCTGCATTTGTACATTTGTTGTGCGCTCACCGCGTCCAGCTGCATACTTTTATGTAAAAGCGGTTCCCATGAGTGTTTGCAGGAACAGGAGGAAGCCCGATGGAACAGGAAGGAAAGCCATGTGTGGGAGAGAGGTGGCTATTTATTACCTTTTGATCTATTGTGGAGCGAGCTAGAATGTGTGTTGTAGGATGTAGGGCTGATTTACAGTCTCAGCGCTCACACAGGCAACGCTAAGGATATTTGGGTACGGCTCGCCATGGCGTAAATGCTTAAAGACCTTGTTAAACAGGCTCCACCTCTTCATGTGCAGCACGACCACAGGCAGGAGTTCTCGTTTAGTGCTCTTAGAGTAAACACAAAGAAATCTATTTTTGCATGTCTACAGTAAGCGCAGTTTGTACTAAAGTTTATAGGCACATCAATCAGAGCTTGGTAGGTTCCCCTGCCGCGGTTCTCTGAATAAATCGAATGTGGATGACACAGTGGCGGCACCGTGTCTCTCTCCAAAGTCCGGCGAGGAAGGGGAAACCTGCTCGGGGCATGCAGTGGTAGCTGAGAGTTTCTGGAAGAACATTTCTCTGCACTTTTTTTTTTGTTACCGTATCGTTTTCATCCCTTTGATGTTGGAAGCCAAATCCTGAATGGTCAAGGACAGGGCTGGATTACCACAATGGATTATTTCACTTCACACATTCAACAAGGAAAAACTGGATGCAATGTGGAGATTTGAATGTGCATATGTTCCAATGACAAAGACAAAACATTGTTTCAATGAACTTCCCATTTTAAATAAAAGGTCAAATAAAAGTCGATCCCCGGATTTGAAATTGTCCAACGCTTGTCCACAACGTCCGTATCTGATTTTCCTCCCTGTGTGTGCTAGAGGCGAATGCTACGTTGGAGAAAATCCGGTAGTTTTTCAAAATAAAACACTTTTTAGACGCTAATAATACAATACAACGGAAATTGTATAAATTAGTTCTTCTTTCTGTGCGGCCCGGTAACAAAGCCTCACGGACCGGTACCGGGCCACGGCCACTGTTCATCCTCAACTGGATTAATCTCAAGATCAAGCACTCACATCACGCTTGTTTAGCTGTTTTTTTTTTTTGACATGGCTCACACTCAAGAAGGGAGCAAACATTGCCAAAAGGATGTCAGCTTTTTGCCTTGCTTTTAAAGAGGAGATAAATATGAAGAAAAAGACAATACTGAAGGGATGTCTGCAGAAATGTCCTACTTACAGTACATGAGGTCATGATGACCCAGTTTTGCTTACGCAAGTGTCTGCTTGGGCCAGTGATTTCTTCCTCCACCCCTTCCCCCCCCTTGCCAGCATATTGTCAGGAGGAGCACACTCAACTAAATTCCCCCCCCCCCCCCAGTATTTATTGTTGGGCCTGGAGTGCCTCTTTAGCATACTGGGCTCGTATTATGACGAGGATAACAAAGGCATATATCAACAGTTCCTTCCAATGGAGCGGAGTTTAAAAAAAATAAAATAAAGCAGGCAAGATAACATTAAAGGCACTACCTTGATCTCAGGCGAACATGTTAAGCCCTGTAACGAAATGTATTGGAAGTGTTTAATTACAGCCCGGGAAATGAAGCTACAAGATGATTCCTTAATTAAGCAGTGATTAAGGATTTTCTGCCTTCTATCTAACGCAGTTTGCAAATGCATTTTAAACACAATCGCCCAGGCAACCTCACAGGGAACAATGTCACAGGGCTTTGATGAAGTTTGCTGCACAAATGTCACTTGGAAGAAGAAGAAGAAGAAGCAGCGCCGGGCAGCACTCCTTTACTTGCAGAGTGGGTTGATAAAACTTGGAACAAAGGGAAGTACAAGACTCACTTTCGATATTTTTTTTTTTAATGCATGAATTTTGACCCTTCTTGCGCTCCACTTTATTCACACAATTCCACCACTAATAACAGACTCTGCCTGGGTTCATCGTAAGAATTAAAACCCTCCATTTTGTTATCACAGGAAAGAAGATTGACAATGATCATCCTCTGCATTATCTCCGAGATCATAATTCACACCTGGCTTAGGCGCCTTTCCCTGTGCAATCAAATGGTGATACTTAAGGCTGAGTGAGAGGATGCCGAAAGGAACAGAAGGGACGGGGAGGGCTGAGGGGGCGAGGCGACCTGCTGGGTGCAGGGTTGGCGGGCATGCAAGAGGAGCCAGTGAGCTGTTAAAATCAGCCCTATCGCTGCTCTATCAAAGGACAGCTTTCTCGCCAAATCGCAGTCACACGCAGCGCTATGCATTCAGGTCAATAAGCTTATAGGCGATTTACACACACAATTCCCGGAGCAAGGTAGCAACAAAGTCATATTGGCTTTTCGCTCCCTTTTAGCATTGTCTCTGGGGAGGAAGCCCTTGAAAAATGTCAATCTCTCATGTGCAACTTTAAGGGGCTCAGAGCATCTAATCCTGAACACTGAGTCTAGGCAGGTCGCAATTTCTGCAAAATGGAGTGTAAGTATTTTTAAGTCTTCATATGGGATTGCACAGTTTTATATGTGACTAAATTCTAGGCTCAATCACATTTCTTTTTTAAACCCGTCACAATCTCGCCAGTACTGGTGATGATTTCCAGAATGGGGCAGGGGTGTGTGCCTGCTGCCCCCCCCCCCCCCCCCCCCAGTGGTGGTAGTGCTACTGGGTTGATGCTGCATATTTGGTTGTTGATGCAGATTATGCTGCAATAGATGAAGTCAATTCCAGGAAGCAACCTTTTTCACCAAAGTCAAGTATAGCTGTAAGACTTCTCTGCTATCTAAAAAATAGGTTTGAATTGCATGCAATTTGTGGCAGGAAGAGCACTCCAATGGAGGGAGGCTATTAGTGAAATGCCTTTCCACTGTCTCTTTAAATGCCAATAAATTCCCATCATTACAGAATCTGGCAGTTTTCCTCCCTGTCTGCAGCCTGGGTCTTTATCTCACTCTGCCTTAGTCTCTGAGCATGTAGATCTGGCCCAGTTAGATTGTCATACTTAACAAACATTAATGATTAATTTCCTCCACCGAGTCAAATGGGGCTAAAGGGATGACTCGATTCATCTTATCGCGCCGCAAATTAGCATTTCCCCATATTCTCCAGCATCAACTGTGCATTAAAATTCCACATTTACAATTCTGGGCACTAGCAGCTGTGGCGAAAGCACCAATGAGATCTCCCTCCTGTGTTGCTGGAGATTGCAATGACTTCTGCATTACAAAAAAAGGGTGGCATAATTAATTCTGCCACTTTCTGTTTGTTCCTGCATGTCTCTGCCTGCTGCAAGTCGAATCACTCACTCAGAGGTCAAGGTGGGTTTTGTCATGTACTATGTTAAGGGCTGTGCGTGCAGCACTGAGCTTTTACTGTGCACTTTGGATGGGAGAAAATATTTCCGCCTGCATTACAAGTCCAAACTGCCACATTTATGTAAAAAAAAAAAAAAAAAAAATGTATCATGCACCACAAAAAAGATGTTCTCATCTACAGTGAGCAAATGAGAGACATGAAATGACGTGTAAATTTACTGTCAGGGCTAAGTGAGGAAGTCGTTTGTCATCAGACAACACTTGGAACACACAAAGGGAACAGTTTGTGGCAACACCCTGTGCTGAACTTCACTGATAGAAACAACAAAAGAGGGGGGAGGGGGGGGGGTAGAACAGCAAGGTGAAATTTCACTATTTCAGTAAAAATAAAATAAAAATAAAAAAGATGCCACCCAGTGTATATAAAACACGTATCTTTCTCACAATTATGGAGCCAGGTGTGTCAATAGAGGATGAATCCATGCTGCGTCGTCTGGTGTTCAGCTGAGGGCTCCTCACGGGCAGAGCTCCAGAAATGTGAAGCTGAGAAGTTGTTTGAGGTAAGATGCCTTTTTAATCACAGGATTGGTTCTTGGATATGTGCGAGCCCCCCTCCCTCTAATTCCATGTACCGGCATATTAAAACAGCTCTCCTTCCCTCCAGAGCTGTGTTTGCCAGCTGTGGTGGTCAGAACCTCGTAAATGGTTCCAACGTATTTTTAAAGGGCAGTCGTGGAAAAGGTGTGGGATCATTCACTTCACTCGTTGTATGCCATTGACGTCTAAAGACGTTTTTTTTTATCACCCAAACATTCACTGCCAACCCTGACATTGAAATCTGCCTCTCTTCAATGGCCAATAACTCTGGAACGAAAAATGGTAGGAACACACTTTTTTTTTCCTGATGAAAGAAGTGACTTTAATCTTTAATTTGTTATGTTCTGCATTTGCATAGTTATAGTCATATATTCTGTGGGGCTTGGAAAATCGTGCAGAATGAGCTAAATCAGCATATAGCTGAGGTGAAATTGGCTGCCGCTCAATGGGTTAAATAAACATGTAATCAGCAATTGTTACTATAGCTCGAAAAGCACCCCATTGGTACCTGACCAATAAATGAAGGTATGATTAGGCTACAAGTCATTGTCTGCTGCACAGGTACCTCTGTTGACGTATACAAATAGAGGAAACGAATGACGTATCACAACCCGTCCACATTTGCAGCTGCTAATGTTCAGCGCTAAAAGGTTGTAACCTTGACACCACTGATGGAGGTGATGTTTTGGACTTGTGGCGAGACCTACCTCTGAAAATCGCATTCAGCTCACTGCTTAGCATCAGCGAGAGTTTAGCTATGTTGCCATGCGTGCATTATTCCTCAATCATTAGCGGGCGTCCTCAAGCAAACCATGACTGAAAGCACCAAAAACCATTGAGAGCCATGACACCATTAACGAAACAGGTGACGGAGTCGACGGCCTCCCAGTTGAGAGGTTTCCAAGCCTTAGACCCAGACGGGACATCAAGGTGTTCCGTGCACTTATCTGGGGAGTCCCTTTTCTGCGAGGGTAAGGCAAATGACTGAGTCTTTGGTGGCATTCAACTTCGTGACCTTTGCGCCTTTAAGCGGCTTTGCTACTTCGCCGCACTCTGATCAAAGTTAATAAGTGCTTCATATGTTAATGAAAATTGGTACTCCTCTTTGTGTTCCTACAGCTTTTTAATACCTATTATAGACTGAAACTTTTAATGGAGGTTTTAGGTCCCCCTGACAAGCCCATTTCAGAGAGTGACTACACAGATACAAGGCTAAGCTAAGACCAGAGAGCCACTGCTCAGTGGAGGAACCTTACACGGGAGACCTTATTCTCCGGGAAGCAGCAGAAGATAAAGGCCACGGGATGAGTGGCTGCTTTAAAACCCACGTCCAAGTCCGCACAGGGGTAATTACAGCATGCCATCACATTTGAGAGGGTTTAGTTAATCAAGGGGGCTCTCTTTTTCTTCCTGTAGTTGAGGAATAACACACTTAAACCATTTAATGCTGCCAGGATTGGGCCCTGGCAGTTCCATATAAGTGGGGGTAAATTTAAGCAAAGCC
Organism: Brachionichthys hirsutus; assembly: GCF_040956055.1. NCBI lineage: Eukaryota > Metazoa > Chordata > Actinopteri > Lophiiformes > Brachionichthyidae > Brachionichthys > Brachionichthys hirsutus. Next base: position 13,783,626 of record NC_090899.1, read on the forward strand.
AACATTAGTTCTAAGTAGATCCAATTGAGGAAGGGATCATCGGGGGGCTACACCTGATGATTGCGGACAACTTGCTCTGAGGAATAAAGACATTTGGGTAGTACATCATTTGGGTCTTAGGAGGCAAAGAGAGTCTTAGCTGCTGTAAGCTTAGATAGCAAAGTACTAAAAACACAGACTGCTAAGGCTTGTGTACGACAGATTACCAGTGGCACCGAGATGGAATATTGTCGTGACACGTTGACTTTATTCGTAATAACGGTGAGGAGATCTGAGACCCGCTTCCTCACATGGTCGACGCCAAAACAATGGAAGCATCAAAACGGCTGCGAGGAGGATTTTAGTAGATTTTAAGGAGTTGGCTCTTTTATGTTAAGCTGTAGCCACCAGCCTGTGCGGCACCGTAGCCCACAGATAGCTACTGGATCATTACAAGACCATACATTGTACTTTGAAGTTTTGTGTAAGGACACATTACAAAGGAGGCAAAGGCTAAAGCTAAAGGAGGCGTCGCCGGTAATTGCAATTTCTGAACAATTGCTTCGTTCAACTTTTCCCAGAGAACAAAAGGAAAAACATTTTTGATACGATTACGGGGGCATAGCCTACCTGAAACATGAAAGATTTATTTTCCCTGGGTAATGCAATCCCACCGGGCACATCAGTTTACAAGTGTGAAGAAATAATTCGAAACAATTTTCCCTTTGAAAGGCGAAGGAAGAGGCAGACATTCAAAGCCCTGGTTCTTCATTAAAAATAAAGTCACATTTACAGCATCCGTGTGCCAGTAGGAGTGGGGACACCTGGGGTGTAGTGAAAGCCACGCGGCCGTGGGGGCTGGAAGAGGCGGGAGTGATGAAGTTAGGGGGGGGGGGGGGGGGGACGGGCCTGTCATCTTCACACTGTAACCTGGAGCAGACCACAAATTAGCTCCTGTGATGGCACGGTGTGACTGAAATGAAACAAACATACAAAAGAAGCAATCTAATTGAATTGGAGTTCAAAGAGTACTCTGGCGCGTTTTGGCGATGCTGAGGCGCTTTATAGTGCTGGACCTCCGAGCAGTAGCAGGTGCTGCTGAGTGATCAGCGCGCTTTAGCGCCGGCTCAAAGGGAAGTGCAATGCTCTCTGGTGTACGGGTACGGTTGCACACTTTCATGGGGGGGGGGGGGGGGGGGGCAGCGTCCCGATGCCATCTCTCTCCCAGATCAAACCATTGCTCTTAGGTGGATTGCTGGGATCAAATATCAAAATGAATAGTTTCATCTGTAGGCAGCGATGCAGGAGACGCTGTCACGCAGACACACGCTCTGCCAGGTTTGATTTGAACACGTTGAGGGATTTTATTAAACACCGTCGGCTGATTTCTGATGCTTTTCTGCAAGAGGGCGTCTCCACACATTGTCTCAGATTAGGCCTTTAAAAAAAAAAAAAAAGCCCCGTGCATCGCTGGTGAAGAACTACTGTTAAATATTTGACTTGGAATAAATAAGCCTCTCTCACCTTTGTTGCAGAAATACTCCATGTCTTCACAGCTCATGTTCTCAGCCTCAAACTCGGCAGAGAAGTTCTCCTCCACTGAGAACTCGTCTTTGGCCAAGAGCTCGTTCTCCTCCGAGACGCACTCCTCCTCCTCTTCCTCCAGGCCATCCTCCAGAGGACCTGAGGGAAAACACCCGTATGCACACATACAGACAGACACACACACACACACAGAAACATAAGAAAAGCTGTTCAGCAGTTTCATCACATCCTCCAGGCTCTTGAGAAAAACTTCTTCCTCTTTTTGTTCGACATGTAGAGACGCAAACTCAGAGTGGAACTCTGTGGCGTCTTCGCACTGAGCTCTCAGATATACAAAGATAAGGCAATGTCCATAAAGAATGCGTCACGAAGGCCTTTCAATTATAGCTATTAAAAAAGCCCTTTAAGATTGTGCTCTTTCAAACCAAGTTGCCAAAGAGTCAAGGCTCATTCTAATCCCACTACCTGCAACCCCCCCCCCCCCAATAAAGTTCCTTTCCAGTCACACAGGCATCAGCATGGAAGGAGAAAGGAAGCTACTTTTATTAATTTGTTAGCATTATCACAACATAGGATGTTGATTTTCCATTTACACTCCATGCCTCCAGGTAAAACGCCAATGCAATCTTGACATAGACACTTTTCCAGGTGATTAATGCCCCCCCCCCTCTCTTTGCAATATTATTTCTTTCAATCTAAATGATTCCAGTTTTGCTTGTAGCTGCACAGCTCTTTTGGTTTTTGCACTGATGGAATTCCTGTAGTGCTACCTGGATTGTATTGGCTCTGAAAAACAGGACATCTGGCATTTGAACGTTATTAAGATAAAGTGGATATTGTGTGCCTCTTCTTTCAAACCAAAAAAAAAACATGAATGGCAATGAAGCAATTTTGTTTAGTACGATCTGAAATAACACAAACTTGCATTATAGCATTACCCAAACTGCTACCACCGCTGCCGATGAGACAGGGGTCGTGTCTCGGGTCCTGCAGCGGCACTGCCGCCTCTTGAGCATCGTTCTGGAGTGCACTAATATCCTCTCGACACCTTTCAACATGCTGGTTCTATTGTAACATGTCTGAGTCCCTCAGCTTTACTAAAGCAATAATTTCAGTTCAGAAAGTGGGGCCTCTCCTGTTCATCTTTATTCCTGCAATGAGCCTCATAAAAGCCCCCCCACCCCCGATGTCCACAAACTGCTTGCTCTTTTCATTAGTCGTATGACTCCTTTGTAGCGGGCCCACATCTGCAGGAGCCCCAGACATGAAAAGAATTAGCGCACAGATCTCTAATAGACACTGTGGAGGCCGAGTGCCGCTTTTTAAATTAGGATACAGTTTTATGATCTTATCTGATGCCTTCTGCTGATTCGCTGAGGAGCGAAATGAAGCGTGAAGTGACTCGATGAGTCTACCATCGCCCGAGATGATACCGAGAGATAAATATCGCTGTATCAAGGGGAGATTGTATGACTGGCGTTAAACGCTCCTGCCAAGGCAATTGAACACAGTGTGAAAGAAAGCAGGCAAATACATTTCTATACACACACACACACACACGCTGTGCACATTCCATTACACAGATGAATAAGAACTGTGTGTACAACTAAATGATTCTTCCTCTGCTGCCAGCAAATACAGCAACACTATTGCACCACAGAAAATGGACCTACAGTGTTGTGTGATAATAAGGGTAAAGGGAGATTACAGATAAACTTCATGGTCAATAAGACAGCAAAGATTAGGCAGATAAGACGAGATAGAATTGAGGTTTAATAGACCCGGAATAAGGGCATCTCACTTCCCCACTCCACCAGATAGTAACTAAATGGAGCATTTTCAAACTGATAGAGATACAGAGGTCTTCCTGAATATGGAAAGATGAAACGCGCCACTCAGTCTCAGGCATTAGCGGGCTCTGATGGCTACCTCTTGGGGACAGCGTAGATTGCCAAAGTTTGTGCGCATTCTCACGTTTAGTTTATTATACAGTATTCATTGCATGGAGAGACCTGAAATTATTTCAGAGACAGCAATGATAAGAATAATGACTTTCTAAACGACTAGCACCGCACTCCTAACTCATTTTCTGATAGTGGCGTTCCTGCTATATTTAGTTATGTACTGTTTAAAGTCCTGTCACATTCGCTGTGTGACCCACGCTCGTTGGCGCATTTCTATAGGGTCTGCTGACGAATTGGGTCGCAGGCATGTCTGCTGCTTCGCCCTCTTATCAAGCCTCCTCTGGAGTTCAGATGGCCAATGACACCGCGGGGAGAGCGTCTGCATTTTTATATCGCCGAAGAAAACAACATGGTCTGATTTGCAAAGGCGCGCTCGTTAAAACTGATGGAAGAAACAAATGAAAAGAAAAGAGATGCACACGATGAGAGGCAAAATCAGTGACTTATTGCGCATCTTTTATCCTTCCATTATAATATAATCTACTGTTCTAATTGCAAGGATAAACTCACACAATTTCCATGTTGAAAATATGGAAATATTATTTTTGAGTGACCAAAAAATTACGTAAAATAAAAACAAAAGTCAAATCTTAGTTTTTACACAGTGATTTGAGCAATAATATTTAATCATTCATTCATTTTCTTGAAGACAAGACAATCAACTTGTCTGAATCCGGGTCACAGGTTTATGCCGAAACCTATCACAGATGACTACAGGAGGAGGCGGAGTACATCGTGGACAAGTCGCCAGGTTATCACAGGGCCACGTCGAGAGACCAACAGAGTCACACCTACGGTTAATTTAGAGTAACCAGCCCACCTAAATTGCACGTATTTGGAGTTGGGAGGAAGCCGGAGGACCCGGAGAGAGACACGGGAGAACATACAGGCTTGGCACAGAAAGGTCCCAGGTTTAATTGAACTAAGGACAATATTTCATCAATAATAAATATATAATATAAAGAGAAATATGTTTTATATAGAATTTCAGGTACTTTTTAATCTTTTTCAGGAAAAATCATTATTTGATTTTCATTCATTCACTCATACTTAATTTCTTTTAACAACATCAATAATCCTCTCATGGGTTTACGCTGGAGCCAATCACAGCTGACTACAGGCAAGAGGCGGGGTACACCCTGGATGAGTCGCCGGTTCATTGTAGGACCCCCATTGCCTTTTTTTCTTCAAAATTGTTATCCCTTCCTTTAAAGGTCACAAATAATTATGAATCATTGTTACTCATAGACCTACAATGATCCGCTTTGCCTTTCAGTTCTAGCGACTGTCCTTTTCAGACATTCAAGTGTTAATTCTTGAGCTGTTCATTCCAGAGGATGGTTTGGATTGCTCCGAGCATCCGAGCGCAAGGATTCAGATCAGGTCAAATTTCAGAGGATGCTTTAGAACACTGCACCCTGACGGAGCTTCCTCTCAATTGGGGACAGTGTCCAGGCATCCCTGTACCCCTGAAACCCCATCATCCACACCCCCCACCCTGAACTGTGTCATCCGTATTCATCAGTCTCTTCCTCTGCCGACTAGAGAGACAAACCTCAGCCCTGTTCAAACAGTCATGCAGCAGGAGCAGCCAATGCTAATAGAGACATTGGTGGCTGAATGCAGGCTTGATCACAGTGGCTCTTTTGTTCATGGCATGGCCTCTGTCTGATAGGGATCGGCCATGCGGAGTGGCGCTCAGGAGAGGGATATGGTAATGCCCCCACCGAGTCTATAAAATGGGGTGATACTCTGAAACCATATGATGGACAGAGGATTAATGAGTCACAGAGGAAGGGGAGGAGTATGGACCAGAGGTGGTGGAATAGAAATATCTTTCTGGAAAGCAGCCACATTATTTGCCTGAAACTGAAAAATAAAACTCAAAAACACACCGATGTTTCATCCATGCCTCAGGAACTCACACTATGAGAAAGAGCTGTAAAAAAATATGTGTATTTGTGCGAAACTGTACGACAGAATCCTGCTTTCATGGCATGCTCGTTCAGCAGTCCGCAATGTGGGGCGCTTGTGGCCGGGCTGCGATAGCGATACCTCACATTATCAGCAGACGCCACAGTGTGATGTGTGGATCACAAACCCAGCCTCCTCCATCGCGCTCTAATTAGAGGTGAGGTAATTGAATCTGACAGAACAAAGCGGCAGATCTCTATAAGCATGAAAATCATTTTTTGCTCCCACCTATACAGTTTTTCCATCCAAAAATGTCCATTGAAAGTGTGTCCAAGCTGGTCCGGGGGGGGGATAAAACGCAGCACCTGAGACTAAACACGAATGCATAATGCAGCCCTAAAAATCCAACAGGGCCGTGAAGCTCAACCCCTGCCAACTCCGCTCCCAGTGACTGGCCCTTTGTGTCAACGCCGATACCAGGCCTTCCTCACGTTCAGGCCAACGCACACATGCTCCGAGGAACTCCTCAAACTTCTGCGTGGGAGGAAATACAGACATTGCAAGAAGCCGCAAACTGTGAGCCAGGTAGGCTCATGGAGACAGGTGTGTGTTTACCTCGACAGCTGGAGGAAAGAAACGGAACAAACACTCGCTCCAGCAGAAACAGTTTGGTCTCATCTTGCTGGGAAGGCTTGAGAGAGAGAGGAGGAAGAGATGGAAGTGAAAGTGGAGAGAGGCGATGAGAGACCGGGGGCCGTGCTTTCTCCTCAGCTCTAATGACCTTTGGGAAGCAGAGGGCTCCCGCTGCCCTGGAGGAGAC